>NC_084636.1:32781460-33051460 GCF_033978795.1 Nerophis ophidion | reverse complement strand
GGTTAATAGTTATTATTCGCTTATAGCTAATGTTGTTAATAGCTATCATTAGCTTATAGCAAGCATTTGTTAATAGGTAGCATTAGTTAATAGCTAGCATTAGCTTATAGCAAAAATTAGGTAATAGCTAGCATTAGCATATAGCTATTATTTGTTAACAGCTAGCATTAGTTAATGCTAGCATTAGCTTATAGCGAAAATTAATTAATAGCGAACATTAGTTAATAGCAGGCATAGGTTAATGGTTATTATTCGCTTATAGCTAATGTTGTTAATAGCTGGCATTAGCTTGTAGCAAGCATTAGTTAATAGCTAGCATTAGCTTGTAGTTAGCATTATTTAATAGCTAGCATTAGTTAATAATGCTAGCTATGCTAGCTAGAGATTTTCTACGATACAAAATTGTACATTCATGTTGCGAGCCTCTCCGCCACTAGTTGGCGCACTGGATGTCACAGAGAACCCCCTAAGAAACAACTAAAACACTAGCTGTTACTTGCTAGCACTAGCTTATAGCAAGCATTTGTTAATAGCTAGCATTAGTTAATAGCTAGCATTAGCTTATAGCAAAAATTAGGTAATAGCTAGCATTAGCATATAGCTATTATTTGTTAACAGCTAGCATTAGTTAATGCTAGCATTAGCTTATAGCGAAAATTAATTAATAGCGAACATTAGTTAATAGCAGGCATAGGTTAATAGTTATTATTCGCTTATAGCTAATGTTGTTAATAGCTAGCATTAGCTTGTAGCAAAAATTAGTTAATAGCTAGCATTAGTTAATAGCTAGCATTAGTTAATAGCTAGCATTAGCTTGTAGTTAGCATTATTTAATAGCTAGCATTAGTTAATAGCTAGCATTAGCTTACAGCAAAAATTAGGTAATAGCTAGCATTAGCATATAGATATTATTTGTTAACAGCTAGCATTAGTTAATGCTATTATTAGCTTGTAGTTAGCATTATTTAATAGCTAGCATTAGTTAATAACTAGCATAGGTTAATAGTTATTATTCGCTTATAGCTAATGTTGTTAATAGCTAGCATTAGCTTGTAGTTAGCATTATTTAATAGCTAGCATTAGTTAATAACTAGCATTAGCTTATAGGAAGCATTAGTTAATAGCTAGCATTTGTTGATAATTAGCATCAGCTTATAGGAAGCATTAGTTAATAGCTAGCATTACCTTATAGCTAGCATTTGTTAATAGGTATCATTAGTTAATAGCTAGCTTTTGCTTATAGCTAGCAATAGTTAGAAACTAGCCTTAGCTTATGGCTAGCATTAGTTAATATCTAGCATTAGCTTATGCCTAGCATTAGTTAATAGCTAACATTAGTTGATAGCTAGCATTAGTTAATAGCTAGCATTAACTTATAGCAAAAATTAGGTAATAGCTAGCATTAGCATATAGCTATTATTTGTTAACAGCTAGCATTAGTTAATGCTAGCATTAGCTTATAGCGAAAATTAATTAATAGCGAACATTAGTTAATAGCAGGCATAGGTTAATAGTTATTATTCGCTTATAGCTAATGTTGTTAATAGCTATCATTAGCTTATAGCAAGCATTTGTTAATAGGTAGCATTAGTTAATAGCTAGCATTAGCTTATAGCAAAAATTAGGTAATAGCTAGCATTAGCATATAGCTATTATTTGTTAACAGCTAGCATTAGTTAATGCTAGCATTAGCTTATAGCAAAAATTATTTAATAGCGAACATTAGTTAATAGCAGGCATAGGTTAATAGTTATTATTCGCTTATAGCTAATGTTGTTAATAGCTAGCATTAGCTTGTAGCAAGCATTCGTTAATAGCTAGCATTAGTTAATAGCTCGCATTAGCTTGTAGTTAGCATTATTTAATAGCTAGCATTAGTTAATAATGCTAGCTATGCTAGCTAGAGATTTTCTACGATACAAAATTGTACATTCATGTTGCGAGCCTCTCCGCCACTAGTTGGCGCACTAAATGTCACAGAGAACCCCCTAAGAAACAACTAAAACACTAGCTGTTACTTGCTATCACTAGCTTATAGCAAGCATTTGTTAATAGCTAGCATTAGCTTATAGCTAGCATTAACTTATAGCAAAAATTAGGTAATAGCTAGCATTAGCATATAGCTATTATTTGTTAACAGCTAGCATTAGTTAATGCTAGCATTAGCTTATAGCGAAAATTAATTAATAGCGAACATTAGTTAATAGCAGGCATAGGTTAATAGTTATTATTCGCTTATAGCTAATGTTGTTAATAGCTAGCATTAGCTTGTAGCAAGCATTAGTTAATAGCTAGCATTAGTTAATAGCTAGCATTAGCTTGTAGTTAGCATTATTTATAAATAAAGTACTATCTAATCTATTTAATAGCTAGCATCAGTTAATAATGCTAGCTATGCTAGCTAGAGATTTTCTACGATACAAAATTGTACATTCATGTTGCGAGCCTCTCCGCCACTAGTTGGCGCACTAAATGTCACAGAGAACCCCCTAAGAAACAACTAAAACACTAGCTGTTATTTGCTAGCACTAGCTTATAGCAAGCATTTGTTAATAGCTAGCATTAGTTAATAGCTAACATTAGTTAATAGCTAGCATTAGTTAATAGCTAGCATTAGCTTATAGCAAAAATTAGGTAATAGCTAGCATTAGCATATAGCTATTATTTGTTAACAGCTAGTATTAGTTAATGCTAGCATTAGCTTATAGCGAAAATTAATTAATAGCGAACATTAGTTAATAGCAGGCATAGGTTAATAGTTATTATTCGCTTATAGCTAATGTTGTTAATAGCTATCATTAGCTTATAGCAAGCATTTGTTAATAGCTAGCATTAGCTAATAGCTAGCATTAGTTAATAGCTAGCATTAGCTTGTAGTTAGCATTATTTAATAGCTATTATTTGTTAACAGCTAGCATTAGTTAATGCTAGCATTAGCTTATAGCGAAAATTAATTAATAGCGAACATTAGTTAATAGCAGGCATAGGTTAATAGTTATTATTCGCTTATAGCTAACGTTGTTAATAGCTATCATTAGCTTATAGCAAGCATTTGTTAATAGGTAGCATTAGTTAATAGCTAGCATTAGCTTACAGCAAAAATTAGGTAATAGCTAGCATTAGCATATAGCTATTATTTGTTAACAGCTAGCATTTGTTAATGCTAGCATTAGCTTATAGCGAAAATTAATTAATAGCGAACATTAGTTAATAGCAGGCATAGGTTAATGGTTATTATTCGCTTATAGCTAATGTTGTTAATAGCTGGCATTAGCTTGTAGCAAGCATTAGTTAATAGCTAGCATTAGCTTGTAGTTAGCATTATTTAATAGCTAGCATTAGTTAATAATGCTAGCTATGCTAGCTAGAGATTTTCTACGATACAAAATTGTACATTCATGTTGCGAGCCTCTCCGCCACTAGTTGGCGCACTAAATGTCACAGAGAACCCCCTAAGAAACAACTAAAACACTAGCTGTTACTTGCTAGCACTAGCTTATAGCAAGCATTTGTTAATAGCTAGCATTAGTTAATAGCTAGCATTAGCTTATAGCAAAAATTAGGTAATAGCTAGCATTAGCATATAGCTATTATTTGTTAACAGCTAGCATTAGTTAATGCTAGCATTAACTTATAGCAAAAATTAGGTAATAGCTAGCATTAGCATATAGCTATTCTTTGTTAACAGCTAGCATTAGTTAATGCTAGCATTAGCTTAAAGCGAAAATTAATTAATAGCTAACATTAGTTAATAGCAGGCATACGTTAATAGTTATTATTCGCTTATAGCTAATGTTGTTAATAGCTAGCATTAGCTTGTAGCAAGCATTAGTTAATAGCCAGCATTAGCTAATAGCTGGCATTAGTTAATAGCTAGCATTAGCTTGTAGTTAGCATTATTTAATAGCTAGCATTAGTTAATAACCAGCATTAGCTTATAGGAAGCATTAGTTAATAGCTAGCATTTGTTAATAATTAGCATTAGCTTATAGGAAGCATTAGTTAATAGCTAGCATTACCTTATAGCTACCATTTGTTAATAGGTATCATTAGTTAATAGCTAGCATTAGCTAATAGCTAGCTTTGTTTTATAGCTAGCAATAGTTAGAAACTAGCCTTAGCTTATGGCTAGCATTAGTTAATATCTAGCATTAGCTTATGGCTAGCATTAGTTAATAGCTAACATTAGTTGATAGCTAGCATTAGCTTATAGCAAAATTAGGTAATAGCTAGCATTAGCATATAGCTATTATTTGTTAACAGCTAGCATTAGTTAATGCTAGCATTAGCTTATAGCAAAAATTATTTAATAGCGAACATTAGTTAATAGCAGGCATAGGTTAATAGTTATTATTCGCTTATAGCTAATGTTGTTAATAGCTAGCATTAGCTTGTAGCAAGCATTCGTTAATAGCTAGCATTAGTTAATAGCTCGCATTAGCTTGTAGTTAGCATTATTTAATAGCTAGCATTAGTTAATAATGCTAGCTATGCTAGCTAGAGATTTTCTACGATACAAAATTGTACATTCATGTTGCGAGCCTCTCCGCCACTAGTTGGCGCACTAAATGTCACAGAGAACCCCCTAAGAAACAACTAAAACACTAGCTGTTACTTGCTATCACTAGCTTATAGCAAGCATTTGTTAATAGCTAGCATTAGCTTATAGCTAGCATTAACTTATAGCAAAAATTAGGTAATAGCTAGCATTAGCATATAGCTATTATTTGTTAACAGCTAGCATTAGTTAATGCTAGCATTAGCTTATAGCGAAAATTAATTAATAGCGAACATTAGTTAATAGCAGGCATAGGTTAATAGTTATTATTCGCTTATAGCTAATGTTGTTAATAGCTAGCATTAGCTTGTAGCAAGCATTAGTTAATAGCTAGCATTAGTTAATAGCTAGCATTAGCTTGTAGTTAGCATTATTTATAAATAAAGTACTATCTAATCTATTTAATAGCTAGCATCAGTTAATAATGCTAGCTATGCTAGCTAGAGATTTTCTACGATACAAAATTGTACATTCATGTTGCGAGCCTCTCCGCCACTAGTTGGCGCACTAAATGTCACAGAGAACCCCCTAAGAAACAACTAAAACACTAGCTGTTATTTGCTAGCACTAGCTTATAGCAAGCATTTGTTAATAGCTAGCATTAGTTAATAGCTAACATTAGTTAATAGCTAGCATTAGTTAATAGCTAGCATTAGCTTATAGCAAAAATTAGGTAATAGCTAGCATTAGCATATAGCTATTATTTGTTAACAGCTAGTATTAGTTAATGCTAGCATTAGCTTATAGCGAAAATTAATTAATAGCGAACATTAGTTAATAGCAGGCATAGGTTAATAGTTATTATTCGCTTATAGCTAATGTTGTTAATAGCTATCATTAGCTTATAGCAAGCATTTGTTAATAGCTAGCATTAGCTAATAGCTAGCATTAGTTAATAGCAAGCATTAGCTTGTAGTTAGCATTATTTAATAGCTATTATTTGTTAACAGCTAGCATTAGTTAATGCTAGCATTAGCTTATAGCGAAAATTAATTAATAGCGAACATTAGTTAATAGCAGGCATAGGTTAATAGTTATTATTCGCTTATAGCTAACGTTGTTAATAGCTATCATTAGCTTATAGCAAGCATTTGTTAATAGGTAGCATTAGTTAATAGCTAGCATTAGCTTACAGCAAAAATTAGGTAATAGCTAGCATTAGCATATAGCTATTATTTGTTAACAGCTAGCATTTGTTAATGCTAGCATTAGCTTATAGCAAAAATTAATTAATAGCGAACATTAGTTAATAGCAGGCATAGGTTAATGGTTATTATTCGCTTATAGCTAATGTTGTTAATAGCTGGCATTAGCTTGTAGCAAGCATTAGTTAATAGCTAGCATTAGCTTGTAGTTAGCATTATTTAATAGCTAGCATTAGTTAATAATGCTAGCTATGCTAGCTAGAGATTTTCTACGATACAAAATTGTACATTCATGTTGCGAGCCTCTCCGCCACTAGTTGGCGCACTGGATGTCACAGAGAACCCCCTAAGAAACAACTAAAACACTAGCTGTTACTTGCTAGCACTAGCTTATAGCAAGCATTTGTTAATAGCTAGCATTAGTTAATACCTAGCATTAGCTTATAGCAAAAAGTAGGTAATAGCTAGCATTAGCATATAGCTATTATTTGTTAACAGCTAGCATTAGTTAATGCTAGCATTAGCTTATAGCGAAAATTAATTAATAGCGAACATTAGTTAATAGCAGGCATAGGTTAATAGTTATTATTCGCTTATAGCTAATGTTGTTAATAGCTAGCATTAGCTTGTAGCAAGCATTAGTTAATAGCTAGCATTAGTTAATAGCTAGCATTAGTTAATAGCTAGCATTAGCTTGTAGTTAGCATTATTTAATAGCTAGCATTAGTTAATAGCTAGCATTAACTTATAGCAAAAATTAGGTAATAGCTAGCATTAGCATATAGATATTATTTGTTAACAGCTAGCATTAGTTAATGCTATTATTAGCTTGTAGTTAGCATTATTTAATAGCTAGCATTAGTTAATAACTAGCATAGGTTAATAGTTATTATTCGCTTATAGCTAATGTTGTTAATAGCTAGCATTAGCTTGTAGTTAGCATTATTTAATAGCTAGTATTAGTTAATAACTAGCATTAGCTTATAGGAAGCATTAGTTAATAGCTAGCATTTGTTAATAATTAGCATTAGCTTATAGGAAGCATTAGTTAATAGCTAGCATTACCTTATAGCTAGCATTTGTTAATAGGTATCATTAGTTAATAGCTAGCTTTTGCTTATAGTTAGCAATAGTTAGAAACTAGCCTTAGCTTATGGCTAGCATTAGTTAATATCTAGCATTAGCTTATGCCTAGCATTAGTTAATATCTAACATTAGTTGATAGCTAGCATTAGTTAATAGCTAGCATTAACTTATAGCAAAAATTAGGTAATAGCTAGCATTAGCATATAGCTATTATTTGTTAACAGCTAGCATTAGTTAATGCTAGCATTAGCTTATAGCGCAAATTAATTAATAGCGAACATTAGTTAATAGCAGGCATAGGTTAATAGTTATTATTCGCTTATAGCTAATGTTGTTAATAACTATCATTAGCTTATAGCAAGCATTTGTTAATAGGTAGCATTAGTTAATAGCTAGCATTAGCTTATAGCAAAAATTAGGTAATAGCTAGCATTAGCATATAGCTATTATTTGTTAACAGCTAGCATTAGTTAATGCTAGCATTAGCTTATAGCGAAAATTAATTAATAGCGAACATTAGTTAATAGCAGGCATAGGTTAATGGTTATTATTCGCTTATAGCTAATGTTGTTAATAGCTGGCATTAGCTTGAAGCAAGCATTAGTTAATAGCTAGCATTAGTTAATAGCTAGCATTAGCTTGTAGTTAGCATTATTTAATAGCTAGCATTAGTTAATAATGCTAGCTATGCTAGCTAGAGATTTTCTACGATACAAAATTGTACATTCATGTTGCGAGCCTCTCCGCCACTAGTTGGCGCACTAAATGTCACAGAGAACCCCCTAAGAAACAACTAAAACACTAGCTGTTACTTGCTATCACTAGCTTATAGCAAGCATTTGTTAATAGCTAGCATTAGCTTATAGCTAGCATTAACTTATAGCAAAAATTAGGTAATAGCTAGCATTAGCATATAGCTATTATTTGTTAACAGCTAGCATTAGTTAATGCTAGCATTAGCTTATAGCGAAAATTAATTAATAGCGAACATTAGTTAATAGCAGGCATAGGTTAATAGTTATTATTCGCTTATAGCTAATGTTGTTAATAGCTAGCATTAGCTTGTAGCAAGCATTAGTTAATAGCTAGCATTAGTTAATAGCTAGCATTAGCTTGTGGTTAGCATTATTTATAAATAAAGTACTATCTAATCTATTTAATAGCTAGCATTAGTTAATAATGCTAGCTATGCTAGCTAGAGATTTTCTACGATACAAAATTGTACATTCATGTTGCGAGCCTCTCCGCCACTAGTTGGCGCACTAAATGTCACAGAGAACCCCCTAAGAAACAACTAAAACACTAGCTGTTACTTGCTATCACTAGCTTATAGCAAGCATTTGTTAATAGCTAGCATTAGCTTATAGCTAGCATTAACTTATAGCAAAAATTAGGTAATAGCTAGCATTAGCATATAGCTATTATTTGTTAACAGCTAGCATTAGTTAATGCTAGCATTAGCTTATAGCGAAAATTAATTAATAGCGAACATTAGTTAATAGCAGGCATAGGTTAATAGTTATTATTCGCTTATAGCTAATGTTGTTAATAGCTAGCATTAGCTTGTAGCAAGCATTAGTTAATAGCTAGCATTAGTTAATAGCTAGCATTAGCTTGTAGTTAGCATTATTTATAAATAAAGTACTATCTAATCTATTTAATAGCTAGCATCAGTTAATAATGCTAGCTATGCTAGCTAGAGATTTTCTACGATACAAAATTGTACATTCATGTTGCGAGCCTCTCCGCCACTAGTTGGCGCACTAAATGTCACAGAGAACCCCCTAAGAAACAACTAAAACACTAGCTGTTATTTGCTAGCACTAGCTTATAGCAAGCATTTGTTAATAGCTAGCATTAGTTAATAGCTAACATTAGTTAATAGCTAGCATTAGTTAATAGCTAGCATTAGCTTATAGCAAAAATTAGGTAATAGCTAGCATTAGCATATAGCTATTATTTGTTAACAGCTAGTATTAGTTAATGCTAGCATTAGCTTATAGCGAAAATTAATTAATAGCGAACATTAGTTAATAGCAGGCATAGGTTAATAGTTATTATTCGCTTATAGCTAATGTTGTTAATAGCTATCATTAGCTTATAGCAAGCATTTGTTAATAGCTAGCATTAGCTAATAGCTAGCATTAGTTAATAGCTAGCATTAGCTTGTAGTTAGCATTATTTAATAGCTATTATTTGTTAACAGCTAGCATTAGTTAATGCTAGCATTAGCTTATAGCGAAAATTAATTAATAGCGAACATTAGTTAATAGCAGGCATAGGTTAATAGTTATTATTCGCTTATAGCTAACGTTGTTAATAGCTATCATTAGCTTATAGCAAGCATTTGTTAATAGGTAGCATTAGTTAATAGCTAGCATTAGCTTACAGCAAAAATTAGGTAATAGCTAGCATTAGCATATAGCTATTATTTGTTAACAGCTAGCATTTGTTAATGCTAGCATTAGCTTATAGCGAAAATTAATTAATAGCGAACATTAGTTAATAGCAGGCATAGGTTAATGGTTATTATTCGCTTATAGCTAATGTTGTTAATAGCTGGCATTAGCTTGTAGCAAGCATTAGTTAATAGCTAGCATTAGCTTGTAGTTAGCATTATTTAATAGCTAGCATTAGTTAATAATGCTAGCTATGCTAGCTAGAGATTTTCTACGATACAAAATTGTACATTCATGTTGCGAGCCTCTCCGCCACTAGTTGGCGCACTAAATGTCACAGAGAACCCCCTAAGAAACAACTAAAACACTAGCTGTTACTTGCTAGCACTAGCTTATAGCAAGCATTTGTTAATAGCTAGCATTAGTTAATAGCTAGCATTAGCTTATAGCAAAAATTAGGTAATAGCTAGCATTAGCATATAGCTATTATTTGTTAACAGCTAGCATTAGTTAATGCTAGCATTAACTTATAGCAAAAATTAGGTAATAGCTAGCATTAGCATATAGCTATTCTTTGTTAACAGCTAGCATTAGTTAATGCTAGCATTAGCTTAAAGCGAAAATTAATTAATAGCTAACATTAGTTAATAGCAGGCATACGTTAATAGTTATTATTCGCTTATAGCTAATGTTGTTAATAGCTAGCATTAGCTTGTAGCAAGCATTAGTTAATAGCCAGCATTAGCTAATAGCTGGCATTAGTTAATAGCTAGCATTAGCTTGTAGTTAGCATTATTTAATAGCTAGCATTAGTTAATAACCAGCATTAGCTTATAGGAAGCATTAGTTAATAGCTAGCATTTGTTAATAATTAGCATTAGCTTATAGGAAGCATTAGTTAATAGCTAGCATTACCTTATAGCTACCATTTGTTAATAGGTATCATTAGTTAATAGCTAGCATTAGCTAATAGCTAGCTTTGTTTTATAGCTAGCAATAGTTAGAAACTAGCCTTAGCTTATGGCTAGCATTAGTTAATATCTAGCATTAGCTTATGGCTAGCATTAGTTAATAGCTAACATTAGTTGATAGCTAGCATTAGCTTATAGCAAAATTAGGTAATAGCTAGCATTAGCATATAGCTATTATTTGTTAACAGCTAGCATTAGTTAATGCTAGCATTAGCTTATAGCAAAAATTATTTAATAGCGAACATTAGTTAATAGCAGGCATAGGTTAATAGTTATTATTCGCTTATAGCTAATGTTGTTAATAGCTAGCATTAGCTTGTAGCAAGCATTCGTTAATAGCTAGCATTAGTTAATAGCTCGCATTAGCTTGTAGTTAGCATTATTTAATAGCTAGCATTAGTTAATAATGCTAGCTATGCTAGCTAGAGATTTTCTACGATACAAAATTGTACATTCATGTTGCGAGCCTCTCCGCCACTAGTTGGCGCACTAAATGTCACAGAGAACCCCCTAAGAAACAACTAAAACACTAGCTGTTACTTGCTATCACTAGCTTATAGCAAGCATTTGTTAATAGCTAGCATTAGCTTATAGCTAGCATTAACTTATAGCAAAAATTAGGTAATAGCTAGCATTAGCATATAGCTATTATTTGTTAACAGCTAGCATTAGTTAATGCTAGCATTAGCTTATAGCGAAAATTAATTAATAGCGAACATTAGTTAATAGCAGGCATAGGTTAATAGTTATTATTCGCTTATAGCTAATGTTGTTAATAGCTAGCATTAGCTTGTAGCAAGCATTAGTTAATAGCTAGCATTAGTTAATAGCTAGCATTAGCTTGTAGTTAGCATTATTTATAAATAAAGTACTATCTAATCTATTTAATAGCTAGCATCAGTTAATAATGCTAGCTATGCTAGCTAGAGATTTTCTACGATACAAAATTGTACATTCATGTTGCGAGCCTCTCCGCCACTAGTTGGCGCACTAAATGTCACAGAGAACCCCCTAAGAAACAACTAAAACACTAGCTGTTATTTGCTAGCACTAGCTTATAGCAAGCATTTGTTAATAGCTAGCATTAGTTAATAGCTAACATTAGTTAATAGCTAGCATTAGTTAATAGCTAGCATTAGCTTATAGCAAAAATTAGGTAATAGCTAGCATTAGCATATAGCTATTATTTGTTAACAGCTAGTATTAGTTAATGCTAGCATTAGCTTATAGCGAAAATTAATTAATAGCGAACATTAGTTAATAGCAGGCATAGGTTAATAGTTATTATTCGCTTATAGCTAATGTTGTTAATAGCTATCATTAGCTTATAGCAAGCATTTGTTAATAGCTAGCATTAGCTAATAGCTAGCATTAGTTAATAGCTAGCATTAGCTTGTAGTTAGCATTATTTAATAGCTATTATTTGTTAACAGCTAGCATTAGTTAATGCTAGCATTAGCTTATAGCGAAAATTAATTAATAGCGAACATTAGTTAATAGCAGGCATAGGTTAATAGTTATTATTCGCTTATAGCTAACGTTGTTAATAGCTATCATTAGCTTATAGCAAGCATTTGTTAATAGCTAGCATTAGCTAATAGCTAGCATTAGTTAATAGCTAGCATTAGCTTGTAGTTAGCATTATTTAATAGCTATTATTTGTTAACAGCTAGCATTAGTTAATGCTAGCATTAGCTTATAGCGAAAATTAATTAATAGCGAACATTAGTTAATAGCAGGCATAGGTTAATAGTTATTATTCGCTTATAGCTAATGTTGTTAATAGCTATCATTAGCTTATAGCAAGCATTTGTTAATAGGTAGCATTAGTTAATAGCTAGCATTAGCTTACAGCAAAAATTAGGTAATAGCTAGCATTAGCATATAGCTATTATTTGTTAACAGCTAGCATTTGTTAATGCTAGCATTAGCTTATAGCAAAAATTAATTAATAGCGAACATTAGTTAATAGCAGGCATAGGTTAATGGTTATTATTCGCTTATAGCTAATGTTGTTAATAGCTGGCATTAGCTTGTAGCAAGCATTAGTTAATAGCTAGCATTAGCTTGTAGTTAGCATTATTTAATAGCTAGCATTAGTTAATAATGCTAGCTATGCTAGCTAGAGATTTTCTACGATACAAAATTGTACATTCATGTTGCGAGCCTCTCCGCCACTAGTTGGCGCACTGGATGTCACAGAGAACCCCCTAAGAAACAACTAAAACACTAGCTGTTACTTGCTAGCACTAGCTTATAGCAAGCATTTGTTAATAGCTAGCATTAGTTAATACCTAGCATTAGCTTATAGCAAAAAGTAGGTAATAGCTAGCATTAGCATATAGCTATTATTTGTTAACAGCTAGCATTAGTTAATGCTAGCATTAGCTTATAGCGAAAATTAATTAATAGCGAACATTAGTTAATAGCAGGCATAGGTTAATAGTTATTATTCGCTTATAGCTAATGTTGTTAATAGCTAGCATTAGCTTGTAGCAAGCATTAGTTAATAGCTAGCATTAGTTAATAGCTAGCATTAGTTAATAGCTAGCATTAGCTTGTAGTTAGCATTATTTAATAGCTAGCATTAGTTAATAGCTAGCATTAACTTATAGCAAAAATTAGGTAATAGCTAGCATTAGCATATAGATATTATTTGTTAACAGCTAGCATTAGTTAATGCTATTATTAGCTTGTAGTTAGCATTATTTAATAGCTAGCATTAGTTAATAACTAGCATAGGTTAATAGTTATTATTCGCTTATAGCTAATGTTGTTAATAGCTAGCATTAGCTTGTAGTTAGCATTATTTAATAGCTAGTATTAGTTAATAACTAGCATTAGCTTATAGGAAGCATTAGTTAATAGCTAGCATTTGTTAATAATTAGCATTAGCTTATAGGAAGCATTAGTTAATAGCTAGCATTACCTTATAGCTAGCATTTGTTAATAGGTATCATTAGTTAATAGCTAGCTTTTGCTTATAGTTAGCAATAGTTAGAAACTAGCCTTAGCTTATGGCTAGCATTAGTTAATATCTAGCATTAGCTTATGCCTAGCATTAGTTAATATCTAACATTAGTTGATAGCTAGCATTAGTTAATAGCTAGCATTAACTTATAGCAAAAATTAGGTAATAGCTAGCATTAGCATATAGCTATTATTTGTTAACAGCTAGCATTAGTTAATGCTAGCATTAGCTTATAGCGCAAATTAATTAATAGCGAACATTAGTTAATAGCAGGCATAGGTTAATAGTTATTATTCGCTTATAGCTAATGTTGTTAATAACTATCATTAGCTTATAGCAAGCATTTGTTAATAGGTAGCATTAGTTAATAGCTAGCATTAGCTTATAGCAAAAATTAGGTAATAGCTAGCATTAGCATATAGCTATTATTTGTTAACAGCTAGCATTAGTTAATGCTAGCATTAGCTTATAGCGAAAATTAATTAATAGCGAACATTAGTTAATAGCAGGCATAGGTTAATGGTTATTATTCGCTTATAGCTAATGTTGTTAATAGCTGGCATTAGCTTGAAGCAAACATTAGTTAATAGCTAGCATTAGTTAATAGCTAGCATTAGCTTGTAGTTAGCATTATTTAATAGCTAGCATTAGTTAATAATGCTAGCTATGCTAGCTAGAGATTTTCTACGATACAAAATTGTACATTCATGTTGCGAGCCTCTCCGCCACTAGTTGGCGCACTAAATGTCACAGAGAACCCCCTAAGAAACAACTAAAACACTAGCTGTTACTTGCTATCACTAGCTTATAGCAAGCATTTGTTAATAGCTAGCATTAGCTTATAGCTAGCATTAACTTATAGCAAAAATTAGGTAATAGCTAGCATTAGCATATAGCTATTATTTGTTAACAGCTAGCATTAGTTAATGCTAGCATTAGCTTATAGCGAAAATTAATTAATAGCGAACATTAGTTAATAGCAGGCATAGGTTAATAGTTATTATTCGCTTATAGCTAATGTTGTTAATAACTATCATTAGCTTATAGCAAGCATTTGTTAATAGGTAGCATTAGTTAATAGCTAGCATTAGCTTATAGCAAAAATTAGGTAATAGCTAGCATTAGCATATAGCTATTATTTGTTAACAGCTAGCATTAGTTAATGCTAGCATTAGCTTATAGCGAAAATTAATTAATAGCGAACATTAGTTAATAGCAGGCATAGGTTAATGGTTATTATTCGCTTATAGCTAATGTTGTTAATAGCTGGAATTAGCTTGAAGCAAGCATTAGTTAATAGCTAGCATTAGTTAATAGCTAGCATTAGCTTGTAGTTAGCATTATTTAATAGCTAGCATTAGTTAATAATGCTAGCTATGCTAGCTAGAGATTTTCTACGATACAAAATTGTACATTCATGTTGCGAGCCTCTCCACCACTAGTTGGCGCACTAAATGTCACAGAGAACCCCCTAAGAAACAACTAAAACACTAGCTGTTACTTGCTATCACTAGCTTATAGCAAGCATTTGTTAATAGCTAGCATTAGCTTATAGCTAGCATTAACTTATAGCAAAAATTAGGTAATAGCTAGCATTAGCATATAGCTATTATTTGTTAACAGCTAGCATTAGTTAATGCTAGCATTAGCTTATAGCGAAAATTAATTAATAGCGAACATTAGTTAATAGCAGGCATAGGTTAATAGTTATTATTCGCTTATAGCTAATGTTGTTAATAGCTAGCATTAGCTTGTAGCAAGCATTAGTTAATAGCTAGCATTAGTTAATAGCTAGCATTAGCTTGTGGTTAGCATTATTTATAAATAAAGTACTATCTAATCTATTTAATAGCTAGCATTAGTTAATAATGCTAGCTATGCTAGCTAGAGATTTTCTACGATACAAAATTGTACATTCATGTTGCGAGCCTCTCCGCCACTAGTTGGCGCACTAAATGTCACAGAGAACCCCCTAAGAAACAACTAAAACACTAGCTGTTATTTGCTAGCACTAGCTTATAGCAAGCATTTGTTAATAGCTAGCATTAGTTAATAGCTAGCATTAGTTAATAGCTAGCATTAGTATATAGCTATTATTTGTTAACAGCTAGCATTAGTTAATGCTAGCATTAGCTTATAGCGAAAATTAATTAATAGCGAACATTAGTTAATAGCAGGCATAGGTTAATAGTTATTATTCGCTTATAGCTAATGTTGTTAATAGCTAGCATTAGCTTGTAGCAAGCATTAGTTAATAGCCAGCATTAGCTAATAGCTAGCATTAGTTAATAGCTAGCATTAGCTTGTAGTTAGGATTATTTAATAGCTAGCATTAGTTAATAACTAGCATTAGCTTATAGGAAGCATTAGTTAATAGCTAGCATTTGTTAATAATTAGCATTAGCTTATAGGAAGCATTAGTTAATAGCTAGCATTACCTTTTAGCTAGCATTTGTTAATAGGTATCATTAGTTAGTAGCTAGCATTAGCTAATAGCTAGCTTCGGCTTATAACTAGCAATAGTTAAAAACTAGCATTAGCTTATGGCTAGCATTAGTTAATATCAAGCATTAGCTTATGGCTAGCATTAGTTAATAGCTAGCATTAGCTTATAGCAAAAATTAGGTAATAGCTAGCATTAGCATATAGCTATTATTTGTTAACAGCTAGCATTAGTTAATGCTAGCACTAGCTTATAGCGAAAATTAATTAATAGCGAACATTAGTTAATAGCAGGCATAGGTTAATAGTTATTATTCGCTTATAGCTAATGTTGTTAATAGCTAGCATTAGCTTGTAGCAAGCATTAGTTACTAGCCAGCATTAGCTAATAGCTAGCATTAGTTAATAGCTAGCATTAGCTTGTAGTTAGGATTATTTAATAGCTAGCATTAGTTAATAACTAGCATTAGCTTATAGGAAGCATTAGTTAATAGCTAGCATGTGTTAATAATTAGCATTAGCTTATAGGAAGCATCAGTTAATAGCTAGCATTACCTTATAGCTAGCATTTGTTAATAGGTATCATTAGTTAATAGCTAGCTTTTGCTTATAGCTAGCAATAGTTAGAAACTAGCCCTAGCTTATGGCTAGCATTAGTTAATATCTAGCATTAGCTTATGGCTAGCATTAGTTAATAGCTAACATTAGTTAATAGCTAGCATTAGTTAATAGCTTGCATTAGCTTATAGCAAAAATTAGGTAATAGCTAGCATTAGCATATAGCTATTATTTCTTAACAGCTAGCATTGGTTAATGCTAGCATTAGCTTATAGCGAAAATTAATTAATAGCGAACATTAGTTAATAGCAGGCATAGGTTAATAGTTATTATTCGCTTATAGCTAATGTTGTTAATAGCTAGCATTAGCTTGTAGTTAGGATTATTTAATAGCTAGCATTAGTTAATAACTAGCATTAGCTTATAGGAAGCATTAGTTAATAGCTAGCATGTGTTAATAATTAGCATTAGCTTATAGGAAGCATTAGTTAATAGCTAGCATTACCTTATAGCTAGCATTTGTTAATAGGTATCATTAGTTAATAGCTAGCTTTTGCTTATAGCTAGCAATAGTTAGAAACTAGCCTTAGCTTATGGCTAGCATTAGTTAATATCTAGCATTAGCTTATGGCTAGCATTAGTTAATAGCTAACATTAGTTAATAGCTAGCATTAGTTAATAGCTTGCATTAGCTTATAGCAAAATTTAGGTAATAGCTAGCATTAGCATATAGCTATTATTTCTTAACAGCTAGCATTGGTTAATGCTAGCATTAGCTTATAGCGAAAATTAATTAATAGCGAACATTAGTTAATAGCAGGCATAAGTTAATAGTTATTATTCGCTTATAGCTAATGTTGTTAATAGCTAGCATTAGCTTGTAGCAAGCATTAGTTAATAGCCAGCATTAGCTAATAGCTAGCATTAGTTAATAGCTAGCATTAGCTTGTAGTTAGCATTATTTAATAGCTAGCATTTGTTAATAATTAGCATTAGCTTATAGGAAGCATTAGTTAATAGCTTGCATTACCTTTTAGCTAGCATTTGTTAATAGGTATCATTAGTTAATAGCTAGCATTAGCTAATAGCTAGCTTCGGCTTATAACTAGCAATAGTTAAAAACTAGCATTAGCTTATGGCTAGCATTAGTTAATATCAAGCATTAGCTTATGGCTAGCATTAGTTAATAGCTAGCATTAGTTAATAGCTAGCATTAGCTTATAGCCAAAATTAGGTAATAGCTAGCATTAGCATATAGCTATTATTTGTTAACAGCTAGCATTAGTTAATGCTAGCATTAGCTTATAGCGAAAATTAATTAATAGCGAACATTAGTTAATAGCAGGCATAGGTTAATAGTTATTATTCGCTTATAGCTAATGTTGTTAATAGCTAGCATTAGCTTATAGCAAGCATTTGTTAATAGCTAGCATTAATTAATAGCTAGCATTAGCTTATAGCAAAAATTAGGTAATAGCTAGCATGAGCTAATAGCTAGCTTTGGCTTATAGCTAGCAATAGTTAGAAACTAGCATTAGCTTATGGATAGCATTAGTTAATATCTAGCAATAGCTTATGGCAAAAATTAGTTAATAGCTAACATTAGTTAATAGCTAACATTACCTTATAGCTAGCATTATTTAATAGCTAGCATTAACTTATAGTTAGCATTATTTAATAGCTAGCATTTTAAAGGCCTACTGAAACCCACTACTACCGACCACGCAGTCTGATAGTTTATACATCAATGATGAAATACTAACATTGCAACACATGCCAATACGGCCGGTTTAGTTTACTAAATTGCAATTTTAAATTTCCCGCGAAGTTTCCTGTTGAAAACGTCGTGGAATGATGACTCGTGCTTGTGACGTTATTGGTTGGAGGAGACATATTAGCCCAGCACCACACACAGCTAAAAGTCTTCTCTTTTCATCGCATAATTACACAGTATTTTGGACATCTGTGCTGCTGAATCTTTTGCAATTTGTTCAATTAATAATGGAGAAGTCAACGTAGAAAGATGGAGGTGGGAAGATTTTAGCCTTTAGCCACACAAACACACGGTGTTTCCTTGTTTGAAATTCCCGGAGGTGAAGCTTTACTATGTGATCAGAGCGTTCAAGCGAACATGGATCGACCGGCAGTTTTCGGTGAGAAAATTGTGGAAATAAGTCGCCTCTTACGGGAGATCGTGCTGCAGCTGTACTGACTTCTCTCAGAGACTCTGGCGTCAAAACATCCGTGGACACACCCCCTCCGACTATCAGGTACTATTAAACTCACTAAAACACTAGCAACACAATAGAAAGATAAGGGATTTCCCAGAATTATCCTAGCAAATGTGTCTAAAAACATCTGAATCGCTCCCAATGCAATAGCCTTTTTTTTCTCTAGTCCGTCACTCTAAATTTCCTCATCCACGAATCTTACATCCTCGCTCAAATTAATGGGGAAATTGTCGCTTTCTCGGTCCGAATAGCTCTTGCTGCTGCTGGCTAAGATTGTAAACAATGTTCAGATGTGAGGAGCTCTACAACCCGTGACGTCACACGCATTGTCTGCTACTTCCGGTGCAGGCAAGGCTTTTTTATTAGCGACCAAAAGTTGCGAATGTTCTCTACTAAATCCTTTCAGCAAAAATATGGCAATATGGCGAAATGATCATAGAATGGACCTGCTATCCCCGTTTAAATAAGAAAATCTCATTTCAGTAGGCCTTTGAGTTCTTTAGCAGGCGTCCACTTCAGTCTCATATCTTTTGGTATTTCACAAATGCTAACTGTAACCATGTTATTGTTAGTGTGTTTGCATCGCGCTGTTAGCATGCTAGCGTTTTTTTAATTTTTTTTAGCTAATTTTCCCGTACTTTGTGTTACTCCACACTACCTGGAAACTGTTAGCGTTTCAGTTTGGCTTCGGCTCGTCAACATTCGCACAAAATGTCTACCGAAACGGCGATTTCTAGATGTTTGAAAGAAAATGGACATGAAAACTAAGTCCTTTGACTGGTCAGTTGGGGGCCCCCCCTGAGATAGACTTCATTGATGACATCATTGCGTCCATCAAAGCAGAAGAAGAGCACGGTAACCACGGCGATGACGCGCGGCGTTTATGAGGCGGGGTCTCACCATCCGACGGCGCAGTAGACCACGCCCACAAGCATCAGGGCGAAGGCGAGGTGCCAGGAGTAGCACATGGTGAGGAACATCACGTTGCCGTGGTCCTCGGGGTCCCAGGCGGGGCCCCCGGGGGGGTAGAGCACGAAGCCGATCTGAGGGCGAGGGAAAAGGCGGAGTCAGCAAGGCGTCGCCACGGCGACGGACACATCACGCAGCCGCCCACCTGCCAGAACCAGCTGCCCTGCAGCAGCGTGAGGGCGCAGCGCAGCAGCTCCAGCAGGACGTTGCCTCGCTGGAAGAGCTCCAGGAAGCACACGCAGGCTCCGCCCATCACGGCGTGGAGCAGCAGTGTGTGCAGGTGCACGTCCAGCAGCTTCCTGCCGTGCAGGTGGTACAGGAAGAGGAACCCTGCCAGGAACACGGGCAACATCAGGACACCTTCTGGACCCAGGTGGCTTTCATCAGGGCTTGCAGCAGCCAATAATATATACACTTACTTTTTCATTTTACTGTAAAATATACTGTTTTAAATTGTATAATTAAGTGTTTTTAATGTAAAATATACAGTGTTTGACTGTAAAATATTGTGTTTTTATTGTAAAATATACAGCTTGACTGTAAAATATTGTGTTTTACTGTAAAATATACAATTTGAAATTGTGAAGTGAAGTGAATTGTATTTATATAGCGCTTTTTCTCTATGGACTCAAAGCGCTTTACATAGTGAAATTAAATTGTATAATATAGTGTTTTTACTGTAAAATAAATAGTTTTAAATGGTATAATCTAGTGTTTTTACTGTAAAAATATACCGTTGTTTTATTGTAGAATATAATGTTTAACTGTAAAATAGTGTTTTTACTGTCAAATATACAGTTTAAAATTGTATAATATAGTGTTTTTAATGTAAAAGTGTTTTACTTTAAGATATTTCTTTTACTGTATAATACAGAGTTTTAAGTGTAAAATAGTGTTTTTACTGTAAAATATACAGTGTTTGACTATAAAATATAGTGTTTTGCTGTAAAATATACAATTTGAAATTGTATAATATTGTATAATATGTATAATATTTTTACTGTCAAATAAATAGTTTTAAATTGTATAATATAGTGTTTTCACTGTAAAATAAATAGTTTTAAATTGTATAATATAGTCTTTTTAATGTAAATATATAGTTATTTTTACGGTATAAAATATTGTGTTATTGTAGAATATAATATTAACTCTAAAATAGTGTTTTTACTGTCAAATATACAGTTTAAAATTGTATTTATATAGTGCTTTTTCTCTATTGACTCAAAGCGCTTTACATAGTGAAATTAAATTGTATAATATAGTGTTTTTACTGTAAAATAAATAGTTTTAAATTGTATACTATGGTGTTTTTACTGTAAAAATATACAGTTTTTTACTGTATAAAATATTGTTTTATTGTAGAATATAATGTTTAACTGTAAAATAGTGATTTTACTGTCAAATATACAGTTTAAAATGGTATAATATAGTGTTTTTAATGTAAAATAGTGTTTTACAGTAAAATATTTTTTTTACTGTATAATAGTGTTTTAACGTAAAATAGTGTTTTTACTGTAAAATATACAGTGTTTGACTGTAAAATATAGTGTTTTACTGTAAAATATACAATTTGAAATTGTATAATATTGTATAATATGTATAATATTTTACTGTAAAATAAATAGTTTTAAATTGTATAATATAGTGTTTTCACCGTAAAATAAATAGTTTTAAATTGTATAATATAGTCTTTTTACTGTAAATATATAATTATTTTTACGGTATAAAATAGTGGAACACATGGAAGAGGGATGTGTACCATGGTTATGAGTTGTTTTTTTATTTTATTTATTTATTTGTTTTTTTCCCTTGGCCTCAGTCAGAACCTCCTCTCCAGGGCCCAGGCAAAGACCCATTTTTTTAATTTTTTAATTTTATTTACCTTTATCTCATCTTTTTTGTAAGGGGCGCTGGAAGCCGGCAGACCCGTCAGCGATCCTGTTCTGTCTCCCTGTAATGTTTGTCTAAACTTGAATGGGATTGTGCTGAAAATTTTAATTTTCCTGAAGGAACTCTCCTGACGGAATAAATAAAGTACTATCTAATCTAATCTATCTAAAGTGTGTTATTGTAGAATATAATAACTGTAAAATAGTGTTTTTACTGTCAAATATACAGTTTAAAATTGTATAATATAGTGTTTTTAATGTATTTATATAGTGCTTTTTCTCTATTGACTCAAAGCACTTTACATAGTGAAATTAAATTGTATAATATAGTGTTTTTACTGTAAAATAAATAGTTTTAAATTGTATAATATGGTGTTTTTACTGTAAAAATATAGTTTTTTACTGTATAAAATATTGTTTTATTGTACAATATAATGTTTAACTGTAAAATAGTGTTTTTACTGTCAAATATACAGTTTAAAATTGTATAGTATAGTGTTTTTCATGTAAAATAGTGTTTTACTGTAAAATATTTTTTTTTACTGTATAATATAGTGTTTTAACTGTAAAATAGTGTTTTTACTGTAAAATATACAGTGTTTGACTGTAAAATAGTGTTTTGTTGTAAAATATTGTTTTACTGTAAAATCTACAATTTGAAATTGTATAATATTGTATAATATCTATAACATTTTTACTGTAAAATAAATAGTTTTAAATTGTATAATATAGTGTTTTTACTGTCAAATAAATAGTTTCAAATTGTATAATATAGTCTTTTTACTGTAAATATATAATTATTTTTACTGTATAAAATATTGTTTTATTGTACAATATAATGTTTAACTGTAAAATAGTGTTTTTACTGTCAAATAAACAGTTTAAAATTGTATAATACAGTGTTTTTAATGTAAAATAGTGTTTTACTGTAAAATATTTTTTTACTGTATAATATAGTGTTTTAACTGTAAAATAGTGTTTTTACTGTAAAATATACAGTGTTTGACTGTAAAATATAGTGTTTTGCTGTAAAATATTGTTTTACTGTAAAATATACAATTTGAAATGGTATAATATTGTATAATATGTATAATATTTTTACTGTAAAACAGTTTTGAATTGTATAATATAGTGTTTTACTGTAAAATAAATAGTTTTAAATTGTATAATATAGTCTTTTCACTGTAAATATATAATTATTTTTACGGTATAAAATATTGTGTTTTTGTAGAATATAATATTAACTCTAAAAAAGTGTTTTTACTGTCAAATATATAGTTTAAAATTGTATAATAGTGTTTTTAATGTTTTTATATAGTGCTTTTTCTCTATTGACTCAAAGCACTTTACATAGTGAAATTAAATTGTATAATATAGTGTTTTTACTGTAAAATAAATAGTTTTAAATTGTATAATATGGTGTTTTTACTGTAAAAATATAGTTTTTTACTGTATAAAATATTGTTTTATTGTACAATATAATGTTTAACTGTAAAATAGTGTTTTTACTGTCAAATATACAGTTTAAAATTGTATAATATAGTGTTTTTAATGTAAAATAGTGTTTTACTGTAAAATATTTTTTTTTACTGTATAATATAGTGTTTTAACTGTAAAATAGTGTTTTTACTGTAAAATATACAGTGTTTGACTGTAAAATAGTGTTTTGTTGTAAAATATTGTTTTACTGTAAAATCTACAATTTGAAATTGTATAATATTGTATAATATCTATAACATTTTTACTGTAAAATAAATAGTTTTAAATTGTATAATATAGTGTTTTTACTGTCAAATAAATAGTTTCAAATTGTATAATATAGTCTTTTTACTGTAAATATATAATTATTTTTACTGTATAAAATATTGTTTTATTGTACAATATAATGTTTAACTGTAAAATAGTGTTTTTACTGTCAAATAAACAGTTTAAAATTGTATAATACAGTGTTTTTAATGTAAAATAGTGTTTTACTGTAAAATATTTTTTTACTGTATAATATAGTGTTTTAACTGTAAAATAGTGTTTTTACTGTAAAATATACAGTGTTTGACTGTAAAATATAGTGTTTTGCTGTAAAATATTGTTTTACTGTAAAATATACAATTTGAAATGGTATAATATTGTATAATATGTATAATATTTTTACTGTAAAACAGTTTTGAATTGTATAATATAGTGTTTTACTGTAAAATAAATAGTTTTAAATTGTATAATATAGTCTTTTCACTGTAAATATATAATTATTTTTACGGTATAAAATATTGTGTTTTTGTAGAATATAATATTAACTCTAAAAAAGTGTTTTTACTGTCAAATATATAGTTTAAAATTGTATAATAGTGTTTTTAATGTTTTTATATAGTGCTTTTTCTCTATTGACTCAAAGCACTTTACATAGTGAAATTAAATTGTATAATATAGTGTTTTTACTGTAAAATAAATAGTTTTAAATTGTATAATATGGTGTTTTTACTGTAAAAATATAGTTTTTTACTGTATAAAATATTGTTTTATTGTACAATATAATGTTTAACTGTAAAATAGTGTTTTTACTGTCAAATATACAGTTTAAAATTGTATAATATAGTGTTTTTAATGTAAAATAGTGTTTTACTGTAAAATATTTTTTTACTGTATAATATAGTGTTTTAACTGTAAAATAGTGTTTTTACTGTCAAATATACAGTTTAAAATTGTATAGTATAGTGTTTTTCATGTAAAATAGTGTTTTACTGTAAAATATTTTTTTACTGTATAATATAGTGTTTTAACTGTAAAATAGTGTTTTTACTGTAAAATATACAGTGTTTGACTGTAAAATATAGTGTTTTGCTGTAAAATATTGTTTTACTGTAAAATATACAATTTGAAATTGTATAATATTGTATAATATCTATAACATTTTTACTGTAAAATAAATAGTTTTAAATTGTATAATATAGTGTTTTTACTGTCAAATAAATAGTTTCAAATTGTATAATATAGTCTTTTTACTGTAAATATAAAATTATTTTTACGGTATAAAATATTGTGTTATTGTAGAATATAATATTAACTCTAAAATAGTGTTTTTACTGTCAAATATACAGTTTAAAATTGTATAATATAGTGTTTTTAATGTGTTTATATAGTGCTTTTTCTCTATTGACTCAAAGCACTTTACATAGTGAAATTAAATTGTATAATATAGTGTTTTTACTGTAAAATAAATAGTTTTAAATTGTATAATATGGTGTTTTTACTGTAAAAATATACAGTTTTTTACTGTATAAAATATTGTTGTATTGTACAATATAATGTTTAACTGTAAAATAGTGTTTTTACTGTCAAATATACAGTTTAAAATTGTATAATATAGTGTTTTTAATGTAAAATAGTGTTTTACTGTAAAATAATGTTTTTACTGTATAATATTGTGTATTTACTATAAAATATACAATGTTTTACTGTAAAATATACAGTTCTTATTGTTAAAGTTTTTCACTGTAAAATAAACAGTGTTTTTACTGTATAATATAGTGTTTTAGTGTTATTATTAACATAAAACAATAATCGTTTATAACATAACTTCAGTTAATAACGAAAATATAATCGTTCATAACATAAAAACTATAATTGTTAATAATATAAAAACTATAATAATTAATAACATAAACACTATAATTGTTAATAAGATGAAAATATAATAGTTAATAACAAAAACTATAATTGTTAATAATATAAAAACTATAATAATTAATAACATAAACACTATAATTGTTAATAAGATGAAAATATAATAGTTAATAATATAAAAACCATAATAGTTAATAACATAAAAACTATAATTATTAAATATAAAAACTGTAATAATTAATAATATAAAACTATAATAATAATATAAAAATTATAATAGTTAATAACATAAAAACTATAATTGTTAATAATATAAAAACTATAATTGTTAATAACAAAAACTATGAGTTAATAATATGAAACTATAATAGTTAATAATATAAAACTAAAAGTTATTATAAAACTATAATAGTTAATAATGTAAAAGCTATAATAGTTAATAATATAAAAACTAGAATAGTTAATAACAAAAACTATAATAGTTCATGACAAAAATCTATAATCGTTAATAACAAAACTATAATAGTTAACATAAAAACTATATTGTTAATAAAATAAAACTACAATAGTTAATTACAAAAAACTATAATCATTTATAACAAAACTATAATAGTTAATAACATAAAACTATAATCAATTTTAACATAAAAACTATAGTAGTTAATAAATTAGAATTATAATGTTAATAACATAAAAGCCATAATAGTTGATAATATTACAACTATAGCAGTTAATCATATAAAAACTATAAAAAGTTATTAACATAAAAGCGATATTATTTTACAACATAACAACTTAATCGTTAATAACATAAAACTATAATAGTTAATAATATAAAAACTATAATAGTTAATAAGATAAAAACTATAATAGTTAATAACAAAAACTATAATAGTTCATAACAAAAAATGATGGGTTCCCACTTCTCTGTGAGCGCTTTGAGTATCTAACAAGAGAAAAGCGCGATATAAATCTAATCCATTATTATTATTATTATTATTAAAACTATAATCGTTAATAACAAAACTATAATAGTTAACATAAAAACTAAAATGTTTTAAAAATAAAACTACAATAGTTAATAACAAAAAACTATAATCATTTATAACAAAACTATAATAGTTAATAACATAAAATCTATAATAAATTTTAACATAAAAACTATATTAGTTAAAAATTTGAATTATAATGTTAATAACATAAAAGCCATAAGAGTTGGTAATACAACAACTATAATAGTTAATCATATAAAAACTATGATGTTAATAAAATAAAACTACAATAGTTAATTAAAAAAAACTATAATCATTTATAACAAAACTATAATAGTTAATAACATAAAACTATAGTAGTTAATAAATTAGAATTATAATGTTAATAACATAAAAGTCATAATAGTTAATAATATTACAACTATAGCAGTTAATCATATAAAAACTATAAAAAGTTATTAACATAAAAGCAATATTATTTTACAACATAAAGACTTAATCGTTAATAACATAAAACTATAATAGTTAATAATATAAAAACTATAATAGTTAATAAGATAAAAACTATAATAGTTAATAACAAAAACTATAATCGTTAATAACAAAACTATAATAGTTAACATAAAAACTATATTGTTAATAAAATAAAACTATAATAGTTAATTACAAAAAACTATAATCATTTATAACAAATCTATAATAGTTAATAACATAAAACTATAATCAATTTTAACATAAAAACTATAGTAGTTAATAAATTAGAATTATAATGTTAATAACATAAAAGCCATAATAGTTGATAATACAACAACTATAATAGTTAATCATATAAAAACTATAAAAAGTTATTAACATAAAAGCTATATTATTTTACAACATAACAACTTCATCGTTAATAACATACAACTATAATAGTTAATAATATAATAACTATATTAGTTAATGCCATAAAAACTGTAATAGTTTATAACATAAATATAATAGTTCAATGAACAGGTTAATAGTTAACAGGGGCCTGGATGACATCACTTTTTAGAAAATGTATTTTAGGATAACTTAAAAACTGTACCCACAAGTAATAGTCTTATATGAATTACTATTTGCCATACAGTGTACACTGTATGTACAGTATTTGTGAGACAGCGCCCTCTGTGGGATTGAAAGCTGCACTACTCTTTCCCCCCTGCAGATAGTGCCACCAAACGGCGTGTTGAATAAAAATGTTGAAATGTGAGAATGTGTTAGCCAAAAGTTGAAAGGTTGTTTCAGGAAGATGATCAGCATGGAAGAATGTTGGCTGAAGTTTGCATCGTAACCACTTGTCTCACCTTCGTTGAAGAAGGCCAGCGCCATCATCAGCCTGTCCAGTGCCAGCGGCATGGCGTCCGTGGTGTGCACCATCAGCGACACGCCTCCTGCCAGGCCGAAGAAGAGATACATGGTGGCGTGCTGCCAGTTCATCACATCTTTCCACTGCTTCTCTGAGGAGTCGTACAGCTGGAGGCGTGGCCCGTCTGCCAGGAACTGCTCTGCCAGGATGCCTTCAACCATCATGTACATTAACATTACTGTTAGCATGTCTAAACCATCATGTACATTAACATTACTGTTAGCATGTCTAAACCATCATGTACATTAACATTACTGTTAGCATGTCTAAACCATCATGTACATTAACATTACTGTTAGCATGTCTAAACCATCATGTACATTAACATTACTGTTAGCATGTCTAAACCATCATGTACATTAACATAACTGTTAGCATGTCTAAACCATCATGTACATTAACATTACTGTTAGCATGTCTAAACCATCATGTACATTAACATTACTGTTAGCATGTCTAAACCATCATGTACATTAACATTACAGTTAGCATGTCTAAACTATCATGTACATTAACATAACTGTTAGCATGTCTAAACCATCATGTACATTAACATTACTGTTAGCATGTCTAAACCATCATGTACATTAACATTACTGTTAGCATGTCTAAACCATCATGTACATTAACATTACAGTTAGCATGTCTAAACCATCATGTACATTAACATTACTGTTAGCATGTCTAAACCATCATGCACATTAACATTACTGTTAGCATGTCTAAACCATCATGTACATTAACATTACTGTCAGCATGTCTAAACCATCATATACATTAACATAACTGTTAGCATGTCTAAACCATCATGTACATTAACATTACTGTTAGCATGTCTAAACCATCATGTACATTAACATGACTGTTAGCACATCTAAACCATCATGTACATTAACATTACTGTTAGCATGTCTAAACCATCATGTACATTAACATTACTGTTAGCATGTCTAAACCATCATGCACATTAACATAACTGTTAGCATGTCTAAACCATCATGTACATTAAAAGTACTGTTAGCATGTCTAAACTATCATGTACATTAACATTACAGTTAGCATGTCTAAACTATCATGTACATTAACATTACTGTTAGCATGTCTAAACCATCATGTACATTAAAATTACTGTTAGCATGTCTAAACTATCATGTACATTAACATTACAATTAGCATGTCTAAACTATCATGTACATTAACATAACTGTTAGCATGTCTAAACCATCATGTACATTAACATTACTGTTAGCATGTCTAAACCATCATGTACATTAACATTACTGTTAGCATGTCTAAACCATCATGTACATTAAAATTACTGTTAGCATGTCTAAACCATCATGTACATTAACATTACTGTTAGCATGTCTAAACCATCATGTACATTAACATTACTGTTACCATGTCTAAACCATCATGTACATTAACATTACTGTTAGCATGTCTAAACCATCATGTACATTAACATAACTGTTAGCATGTCTAAACTACCATGTACATTAACATTACAGTTAGCATGTCTAAACTATCATGTACATTAACATTACTGTTAGCATGTCTAAACCATCATGTACATTAACATTACTGTTAGCATGTCTAAACCATCATGTACATTAACATTACTGTTAGCATGTCAAAACCATCATGTACATTAACATTACTGTTAGCATGTCTAAACCATCATGTACATTAACATTACTGTTAGCATGTCTAAACCATCATGTACATTAACATTACTGTTAGCATGTCTAAACCATCATGTACATTAACATTACTGTTAGCATGTCTAAACCATCATGTACATTAACATTACTGTTAGCACGTCTAAACCATCATGTACATTAACATTACTGTTAGCATGTCTAAACCATCATGTACATTAACATAACTGTTAGCATGTCTAAACCATCATGTACATTAACATTACTGTTAGCATGTCTAAACCATCATGTACATTAACATTACTGTTAGCATGTCTAAACCATCATGTACATTAACATTACTGTTAGCATGTCTAAACCATCATGTACATTAACATTACTGTTAGCATGTCTAAACCATCATGTACATTAAAATTACTGTTAGCATGTCTAAACTATCATGTACATTAACATTACAGTTAGCATGTCTAAACTATCATGTACATTAACAATACTGTTAGCATGTCTAAACCATCATGTACATTAACATTACAGTTAGCATGTCCAAACCATCATGTACATTAAAATTACTGTTAGCATGTCTAAACTACCATGTACATTAACATTACAGTTAGCATGTCTAAACTATCATGTACATTAACATTACGGTTAGCACGTCTAAACCATCATGTACATTAACATTACTGTTAGCATGTCTAAACCATCATGCACATTAACATTACTGTGAGCATGTCTGAACCATCATGTACATTAACATTACTGTTAGCATGTCTAAACTATCATGTACATTAACATTACAGTCAAAATAATGTATATGATGAAACACTGTTAGCATGACATGCACACTAAGTGTGTGCAAGCTCACCCACAAAGGAGAAGAAGAGGATGAGGGAACATTCCACCACCTCCAGGCGGCGCTGTGACGCCCGGCTCGTAAGTCGCGTGGAGCCGATGTTCCTGTTCCTGCGAGTGGCGTGACACAGCGAGAACTTGGCCGTCCACCAGAGCCCGCCCAGCAGGAAGAAGGTTCCGGGTAGCGCGTGGCCCTTAAAGCTCCCCATGACCAGCACCTGGGAACCAGGAAAGGAACACGCTAGTAAAATTGTGTGTAAGCAAATGGGAACAACTGTAATAATTTACATTTATAAATACTGTTAGCATGTCTACATAATAATGTATATGATTAAATACTGTTAGCATGTCTCAACAATAATGTACATGAATAAATACTGTTAGCATGTCTACTTAATAATGTATATAATTAAATACTGTTAGCATGTCTACATGATAATGTACATTATTAAATACTGTTAGCATGTCTACATAATAATGTATATGATTAAATACTGTTAGCATGTCTCAACAATAATGTACATGAATAAATACTGTTAGCATGTCTACTTAATAATGTATATGATTAAATACTGTTAGCATGTCTACATAATGTATATGATTAAATACTGTTAGCATGTCTACATAATAATGTATATGATTAATACTGTTAGCATTTCTACATAATAATGTACATGAATAAATACTGTTAGCATGTATACATAATAATGTATATGATTAAATACTGTTAGCATGTCCACATAATAATGTATGTAATTAAATAATGTTAGCATGTCTACATGATAATGTTTATGATTAAATACTGTTTGCATGTCTCAACAATAATGTACATGAATAAATACTGTTAGCATGTCTACTTAATAATGTATATGATTAAATACTGTTAGCATGTCTACATAATGTATATGATTAAATACTGTTAGCATGTCTACATAATAATGTATATGATTAAATACTGTTAGCATGTCTCAACAATAATGTACATGAATAAATACTGTTAGCATGTATACTTAATAATGTATATGATTAAATACTGTTAGCATGTTTATATAATAATGTGTATGATTAAATACTGTTAGCATGTCTACATATTAATATATATGATTAAATACTGTTAGCATGTTTATATAATAATGTATATGATTAAATACTGTTAGCATGTCTACATAATAATGTATATGATTAATACTGTTAGCATTTCTACATAATAATGTACATGAATAAATACCGTTAGCATGTATACATAATAATGTATATGATTAAATACTGTTAGCATGTCCACATAATAATGTATATAATTAAATAATGTTAGCATGTCTACATGATAATGTTTATGATTAAATACTGTTTGCATGTCTCAACAATAATGTACATGAATAAATACTGTTAGCATGTCTACTTAATAAGGTACATGAATAAATACTGTTAGCATGTCTACATAATAATGTGTATAATAAAATACTGTTCGCATGTCTACATATTAATATATATGATTAAATACTGTTAGCATGTTTATATAATAATGTATATGATTAAATACTGTTAGCATGTCTACATAATAATGTATATGATTAATACTGTTAGCATTTCTACATAATAATGTACATGAATAAATACCGTTAGCATGTATATATAATAATGTATATGATTAAATACTGTTAGCATGTCCACATAATAATGTATATAATTAAATAATTGTAGAATGTGTACATGATAATGTTTATGATTAAATACTGTTTGCATGTCTCAACAATAATGTACATGAATAAATACTGTTAGCATGTCTACTTAATAATGTATATGATTAAATACTGTTAGCATGTCTACATAATGTATATGATTAAATACTGTTAGCATGTCTACATAATAATGTATATGATTAATACTGTTAGCATTTCTACATAATAATGTACATGAATAAATACTGTTAGCATGTATACATAATAATGTATATGATTAAATACTGTTAGCATGTCCACATAATAATGTATGTAATTAAATAATGTTAGCATGTCTACATGATAATGTTTATGATTAAATACTGTTTGCATGTCTCAACAATAATGTACATGAATAAATACTGTTAGCATGTCTACTTAATAATGTATATGATTAAATACTGTTAGCATGTCTACATAATGTATATGATTAAATACTGTTAGCATGTCTACATAATAATGTATATGATTAAATACTGTTAGCATGTCTCAACAATAATGTACATGAATAAATACTGTTAGCATGTATACTTAATAATGTATATGATTAAATACTGTTAGCATGTTTATATAATAATGTGTATGATTAAATACTGTTAGCATGTCTACATATTAATATATATGATTAAATACTGTTAGCATGTTTATATAATAATGTATATGATTAAATACTGTTAGCATGTCTACATAATGTATATGATTAAATACTGTTAGCATGTCTACATAATAATGTATATGATTAATACTGTTAGCATTTCTACATAATAATGTACATGAATAAATACCGTTAGCATGTATACATAATAATGTATATGATTAAATACTGTTAGCATGTCCACATAATAATGTATATAATTAAATAATGTTAGCATGTCTACATGATAATGTTTATGATTAAATACTGTTTGCATGTCTCAACAATAATGTACATGAATAAATACTGTTAGCATGTCTACTTAATAAGGTACATGAATAAATACTGTTAGCATGTCTACATAATAATGTGTATAATAAAATACTGTTCGCATGTCTACATAATGTTTATGGTTAAATACTGTTAGCATGTCTGCATAATGTTTATGATTAAATACTGTTAGTATGTCTAAATGTTTATGATTAAATAATGTTACTATGTCTAAATAATGTATATGATTACATACTGTTAGCATGTCTGCATGATAATGTTTATGATTAAATACTGTTAGCATGTCTACATAATAATGTATATAATTAAATATACTGTTAGCATGTCTACATGATAATGTTTATGATTAAATACTGTTAGCATGTCTACATAATAATGTACATTATTAAATACTGTTAGCATGCCTACATAATAATGTTTATGATTAAATACTGTTAGCATGTATACATAATGTATATGATTAAATACTGTTAGCATGTCTACATAATGTATATGATTAAATACTGTTAGCATGTCTACATAATAATGTATATGATTAGATACTGTTAGCATGTATACTTAATAATGTATATGATTGAATACTGTTAGCATGTTTACATAATAATGTATATGATTAAATACTGTTAGCATGTCTACATAATAATGTATATGATTAATACTGTTAGCATTTCTACATAATAATGTACATGAATAAATACTGTTAGCATGTATACATAATAATGTATATGATTAAATACTGTTAGCATGTCCACATAATAATGTATGTAATTAAATAATGTTAGCATGTCTACATGATAATGTTTATGATTAAATACTGTTTGCATGTCTCAACAATAATGTACATGAATAAATACTGTTAGCATGTCTACTTAATAATGTATATGATTAAATACTGTTAGCATGTCTACATAATGTATATGATTAAATACTGTTAGCATGTCTACATAATAATGTATATGATTAAATACTGTCAGCATGTCTCAACAATAATGTACATGAATAAATACTGTTAGCATGTATACTTAATAATGTATATGATTAAATACTGTTAGCATGTTTACATAATAATGTATATGATTAAATACTGTTAGCATGTCTACATAATAATGTATATGATTAATACTGTTAGCATTTCTACATAATAATGTACATGAATAAATACTGTTAGCATGTATATATAATAATGTATATGATTAAATACTGTTAGCATGTCCACATAATAATGTATATAATTAAATAATTGTAGAATGTGTACATGATAATGTTTATGATTAAATACTGTTTGCATGTCTCAACAATAATGTACATGAATAAATACTGTTAGCATGTCTACTTAATAATGTATATGATTAAATACTGTTAGCATGTCTACATAATGTATATGATTAAATACTGTTAGCATGTCTACATAATAATGTATATGATTAATACTGTTAGCATTTCTACATAATAATGTACATGAATAAATACTGTTAGCATGTATACATAATAATGTATATGATTAAATACTGTTAGCATGTCCACATAATAATGTATGTAATTAAATAATGTTAGCATGTCTACATGATAATGTTTATGATTAAATACTGTTTGCATGTCTCAACAATAATGTACATGAATAAATACTGTTAGCATGTCTACTTAATAATGTATATGATTAAATACTGTTAGCATGTCTACATAATGTATATGATTAAATACTGTTAGCATGTCTACATAATAATGTATATGATTAAATACTGTTAGCATGTCTCAACAATAATGTACATGAATAAATACTGTTAGCATGTATACTTCATAATGTATATGATTAAATACTGTTAGCATGTTTATATAATAATGTGTATGATTAAATACTGTTAGCATGTCTACATATTAACATATATATGATTAAATACTGTTAGCATGTTTATATAATAATGTATATGATTAAATACTGTTAGCATGTCTACATAATAATGTATATGATTAATACTGTTAGCATTTCTACATAATAATGTACATGAATAAATACCGTTAGCATGTATACATAATAATGTATATGATTAAATACTGTTAGCATGTCCACATAATAATGTATATAATTAAATAATGTTAGCATGTCTACATGATAATGTTTATGATTAAATACTGTTTGCATGTCTCAACAATAATGTACATGAATAAATACTGTTAGCATGTCTACTTAATAATGTACATGAATAAATACTGTTAGCATGTCTACATAATAATGTGTATAATAAAATACTGTTCGCATGTCTACATAATGTTCATGGTTAAATACTGTTAGCATGTCTGCATAATGTTTATGATTAAATACTGTTAGTATGTCTAAATGTTTATGATTATATAATGTTACTATGTATAAATAATGTATATGATTAAATACTGTTAGCATGTCTGCATGATAATGTTTATGATTAAATACTGTTAGCATGTCTACATAATAATGTATATAATTAAATATACTGTTAGCATGTCTACATGATAATGTTTATGATTAAATACTGTTAGCATGTCTACATAATAATGTACATTATTAAATACTGTTAGCATGCCTACATAATAATGTTTATGATTAAATACTGTTAGCATGTATACATAATGTTTATGATTAAATACTGTTAGCATGTCTACATAATAATGTTTATGATTAAATACTGTTAGCATGTCTACATAATAATGTTTATGATTAAATACTGTTAGCATGTCTGCATAATGTTTATGATTAAATACTGTTAGTATGTCTAAATAATGTTTATGATTAAATAATGTTACTATGTCTAAATAATTTATATGATTAAATTCTGTTAGCATGTCTACATAATAATGTTTATGATTAAATACTGTTAGCATGTCTACATAATAATGTTTATGATTAAATACTGTTAGCATGTCTACATAATAATGTTTATGATTAAATACTGTTAGCATGTCTGCATAATGTTTATGATTAAATACTGTTAGTATGTCTAAATAATGTTTATGATTAAATAATGTTACTATGTCTAAATAATTTATATGATTAAATTCTGTTAGCATGTCTGCATAATGTTCATGATTAAATACTGTTAGTATGTCTAAATAATGTATATGATTAAATACTGTTAGCATGTCTACATGATAATGTTTATGATTAAATACTGTTAGCATGTCTACATAATAATGTATATAATTAAATATACTGTTAGCATGTCTACATAATAATGTATATAATTAAATATACTGTTAGCATGTCTACATAATAATGTTTATGATTAAATACTGTTCGCATGTCTACATAATGTTTATGGTTAAATACTGTCAGTATGTTTAAATAATGTTTATGATTAAATACTGTTAGCATGTCTGCATAATGTTTATGATTAAATACTGTTAGCATGTCTGCATGTTCATGATTAAATACTGTTAGTATGTCTAAATAATGTATATGATTAAATACTGTTAGCATGTCTACATGATAATGTTTATGATTAAATACTGTTAGCATGTCTACATAATAATGTATATAATTAAATATACTGTTAGCATGTCTACATAATAATGTATATAATTAAAAAAAATGTTAGCATGTCTACATGATAATGTACATTATTAAATACTGTTAGCATGTCTACATGATAATGTACATTATTAAATACTGTTAGCATGTCTACATGATAATGTACATTATTAAATACTGTTAGCATGTCTACATAATAATGTTTATGATTAAATACTGTTAGCATGTATACATAATGTTTATTATTATATACTGTTAGTATGTCTAAATAATGTTTAGGATTAAATACTGTTAGCATGTCTACATAATAATGTTTATGATTAAATACTGTTAGCATGTCTACATAATAATGTTTATGACTAAATACTGTTAGCTTGTCTACATAATAAAGTAGATGATTAAAAATTAGCTGGCCGCACTTTGGACACTCCTGGCTTCCTCTCTAGCGTGACTATAAATAGCATCATTTGTGTATGAAAAGGTTGTAAGTACATCTCTGCAAATGAAAAGTGTGCAAACAGTGATTTCCTGCTACAATACGCTGTAAAGGTCGCTCATTTGTGGAGTGGGAGAGGAGGACCCTCACACCCCTCACACACACACACACACACACACACAAATGGACGATGCCTCCTCTTCAGCGTGAGCTCAAACAGTCGCGTCGCCACGGCAACCATGCAATCAAGCCCCTCCCACTGAGGCGGAACATAAAAGTGTTTCATCGCCTTTTTGTTTCATCCCAAATTCATGGCAATCAGCATCACTCAACATGACAATACAACACTATTTATAAGTACACTAGAAGTATATATGTACACTGTTTTATACGTACAGTAAAAGTATATATGTACAGTATTTATGCGTACAGTATAAGTATATATGTACAGTGTAAGTATATATGTAGAGTATTTATCTGTACAGTACAAGTGTAAATGTACAGTATAAAGATGTACAGTATTCATGCATAGTCACACATTAAAAGCGTTACTAAAACGGCCTTCTTTCATCTCCGTAATATCGCTAAAATTCGCTCCATTCTGTCCACTAAAGACGCTGAGATCATTATCCATGCGTTTGTTACGCCTCGTCTCGATTACTGTAACGTATTATTTTCCGGTCTCCCCATGTCTAGCATTAAAAGATTACAGTTGGTACAAAATGCGGCTGCTAGACTTTTGACAAGAACAAGAAAGTTTGATCACATTACGCCTGTACTGGCTCACCTGCACTGGCTTCCTGTGCACTTAAGATGTGACTTTAAGGTTTTACTACTTACGTATAAAATACTACACGGTCCAACTCCAGCCTATCTTGCCGATTGTATTGTACCGTATGTCCCGGCAAGAAATCTGCGTTCAAAAGACTCCGGCTTATTAGTGATTCCTAGAGCCCAAAAAAAGTCTGCGGGCTATAGAGCGTTTTCCGTTCGGGCTCCAGTACTCTGGAATGCCCTCCCGGTAACAGTTCGAGATGCTACCTCAGTAGAAGCATTTAAGTCTCACCTTAAAACTCATCTGTATACTCTAGCCTTTAAATAGACCTCCTTTTTAGACCAGTTGATCTGCCGCTTCTTTTCTTTCTCCTATGTCCGGTCCGATAACCATGGATGAAGTACTGGCTGTCCAGAGTCGAGACCCAGGATGGACCGCTCGTCGGGACCCAGGATGGACCGCTCGCCTGTATCGATTGGGGACATCTCTACGCTGCTGATCCGCCTCCGCTTGAGATGGTCTCCCGTGGACGGGACTCTCGCTGCTGTCTTGGATCCGCTTTGAACTGAACTCTCGCGGCTGTGTCGGAGCCACTATGGATTGAACTTCCACAGTATCATGTTAGACCCGCTCGACATCCATTGCTTTCGGTCCCCTAGAGGGCGGGGGGTTGCCCACATCTGAGGTCCTCTCCAAGGTTTCTCATAGTCAGCATTGTCACTGGCGTCCCACTGGATGTGAATTCTCCCTGCCCACTGGGTGTGAGTTTTCCTTGCCCTTTTGTGGGTTCTTCCGAGGATGTTGTAGTCGTAATGATTTGTGCAGTCCTTTGAGACATTTGTGATTTGGGGCTATATAAATAAACATTGATTGATTGATACAGTATAAGTATATATGTACACGTATATGTGTACTGTATGTACAGTATACATATATATGTACAGTATGAGTATATATTTACAGTATAAGTATATAGAGTATGTACAATATAAGCATATATGTATAATGTGTATATATAAGTATATGTACAGTATAAGTATATACAGTATGTACAGTATAAGTGTTTATGTACAGTAGATATATGTACACTATATTATACATGTACAATATAAGTTTGTGTGTACAGTATAAGTATATATGTACATGTATATATGTACTGTATGTACAGTATAAGTATATATGTACAGTAAATACAATGAACAAAATAAGTATTTGAACACCCTGCTATTTTGCACGTTCTCCCACTTAGAAATCATGGATGGGTCTGAAATTTTCACAGTAGGTCCATGTCCACTGTATGAGAGATAACCTAAAAAGAAAAATCCAGAAATCACAATCTATGATTTTTTAACAATTTGTGTAATAAAGCTGAAAATAAGTATTTGAACACCAACATTAATATTTGGTAGAGTAGCCTTTGTTTGCAATTACAGAGGTCAAAGGTTCCCTGTAGTTCTTCACCAGGTTTGCACAGACTGCAGGAGGGATTTTGGCCTACTTTTCCACGCAGGTCTTCTCTAGATCAGTCAGGTTTCTGGGCTGTCGCTGAGTAACACAGACTTTCAGCTCCCTCCAAAGATTTTCAATTGGATTTAGGTCTGGAGACTGGCTAGGCCACTCCGGAACCTTGATATGGTTCTTACGGAGCCACTTCTTGGTTTTCCTGGCTGTGTGCTTCGGGTCATTTTCATGTTGGAAGATCCAGCCACGACATATCTTCAATGATCTGACTGAGGGAAGGAGGTTTTTGGCCAAAATCCCACAATACATAGCTGCAGTCATCCTATCCTTAATACAGTACAGTCGTCCTGTCCCATGAGCAGAAAAACACCCCCAAAGCATGATGCTACCACCCCCATGCTTCACAGTAGGGATGGTGTACTTGGGATGGTACGCATCATTCTTCTTCCTCCAATGGAATTCTGACCAAAAAGGTCAATTTTGGTTTCATCTGTCCACAAAACGTTCTCCCATGACTCCTCTGGATCATCCAAATGGTCATTGGCAAACTTAAGATGTGCTGGTTTAAGCAGGGGAACCTTCCGTGCCATGCATGATTTCAAACCATGACGTCTTAGTGTATTACCAACAGTCACCATGGAAACAGTGGTCCCAGCTCTTTTCAGGTCATTGACCAAGTCCTGCCTTGTAGTCCTGGGCTGATTCCTCACCTTTCTTAGCATCATTGAGACCCCACCAGGTGATATCTTGCATGGGGCTCCACTCCGATTGAGATTGACGTCATGTTTAGCTTCTTCCATTTTCTAATAATTGCTCCAACAGTGGACCTTTTTTCACCAAGCTGCTTGGCAATTTCTCCAGAGCCCTTTCCATCCTTGTGGAGTTTTACAATTTTGTCTCCGGTGTCTTTGGACAGCTCTTTGCTCTTAGCCATGCTGCATGTTTGGGTCTTACTGATTGTATGGGGTGGACAGGTGTCTTTATGCAGCTAACGACCTCACACAGGTGCATCTGATTCAGGATAATACAGTGGAGTGGAGGAGGACTTTTAAAGGCGGACTGACGGGTCTTTGAGGGTCAGAATTCTAGCTGACAGACGGACGTTCAAATACGTATTTTCAGCTGTATCACACGAATAAATTATTTTTTAAAAATCATAGATTGTGATTTCTGGATTTTTCTTTTTAGGTTATCTCTCATACAGTGGACATGCACCTACTGTGAAAATTGAAGACCCCTCCATGATTTTGAAGTGGGAGAACTTGCAAAATAGCAGGGTGTTCAAATAATTATTTTCCTGACTGTATATGTACAGTATAAGTATATATAGTATGAACAGTATAAGTATATATGTACAGTATAAGTATACATGTACAGTATAAGTATATATGTACGGTAGATATATGTACAGTATAATTATATATAGTATGCACAGTATAAGTATATATGTACAGTATAAGTATATATGTACAGTATAAGTATATAGATATAGAATATATATGTACAGTATAAGTATGTATGTACAATATACGTATATATGTACATTATAGGTATATATGTACAGTAGATAAATGTAAAATATAAGTATATATGTACAGTTGAAGTATATATGTTCTGTGTATATATGTACAGTTTAAGTATATATGTACAGTAAAAGTACATATGTACAGTATAGGTATATATGTACAGTACATAAATGTACAGTTTAAGTATATACTGTATGTACATCATAAGTATATATGTACAGTATAGGTATATATTTACAGTAGATAAATGTACAGTATAAGTATATATGTATATTTCAAAGTATATGTGTACAGTATAAGTATATATGTACATTGTATATGTACAGTATAAGTGTATATGTGTAGTATATATGTACATCACCTATTTAAATGATGAAATAAATATGATATGCTGTTCAATCAGGATGATTCTCTGTATATCTATTCCTAAGAGTGTATTTTTTGTAATTATTGAATTTTTTTCTGTACTTAATTTATATTCTTTCTTCTTTTTTATGACATTCACTATCATTATGGTATGTTTCTTTAAAAAAAAAGTAATATTAAAGGACGAAATATTGTATAATTTTGCAAAATCATTGCATTTATATGACATCCGCTGTAATTATTGTTTATTATTTTAAAAAAAAGTAATAGCAGAGGACACAATATTGAATAATTTTGTGAAATCATTGCATTGTTCCTTTTTTTAAATGACATTCACTGTAATTATTGTTGTTGTTTTATTATCATAAGAATAATAACAAATAACAAGATATTGTATAATTTTGTGATGAAATCATAAAATAGGGCAAGTTGGAGGCAGCCAACAACCATACTCTAATGTGCCCGAAAAGTCCTCTAAAAAACATCCAAAAATACAAGTATTAGACATATTGTTATTATAAGTGCTAACGCTGAGGAACTACTTTTAAAGTTAAGGTAAAGTACCAATGATTGTCACACACACATTAGGTGTAGTGAAATGTGTCCTCTGCATTTGACCCATCTTTAGAGAGCTAAAAAGCTTATGCTGCTATATTGACATACTGAGCTGCTGCATCACTTCTGAGTTGGTGAAAGTTAAGTCCGGATTATAAATCATGCCTCTCACCTGAATAGTTGTAAATTGTGGACACAAACCCACACATCGGTCAACTTTGACATCCAATTTAGACCCGGAGATGGCGAGAAAGACATGAAAAAAACGCTTGTTTGCGTTTTCAACCCTTTGTGAGGATTGTGATTATGTCTTCATGTAAACAGGAAGACATAAACATCCCATCAGTACCTGGTGAGAGCAGACAACGTACAGTAAGCGATTTTAATTATGTTTGCACAACATAGCAGAATCTGTTTCGCACACAGCTTCTAAAACTTGTAGATCACCCTCCCTATATTCTAAAATAGAAGTTTCTGGATCATCATTCGTCCCAAAGTAGTCCATCCATACATCCATCTTCTTCCGCTTATCCGAAGTCGGGTCGCGGGGGCAACAGCCTAAGCAGGGAAACTCAGACTTCCCTCTCCCCAGCCACTTCGTCTAGCTCTTCCCGGGGGATCCCGAGGCGTTCCCAGGCCAGCCGAGAGACATAGTCTTCCCAACGTGTCCTGGGTCTTCCCCGTGCCCTAAACACCTCCCTAGGGAGGCGTTCGGGTGGCATCCTGACCAGATGCCTGAACCACCTCATCTGGCTCCTCTCGATGTGAAGGAGCAGCGGCTTTACTTTGAGTTCCTCCAGGATGGCAGAGCTTCTCACCCTATCTCTAAGGGAGAGGAAACTCATTTGGGCCGCTTGTACCCGTGATCTTATCCTTTCGGTCATGACCCAAAGCTCATGACCATAGGTGAGGATGGGAACGTAGATCGACCGGTAAATTGAGAGCTTTGCCTTCCGGCTCAGCTCCTTTTTCACCACAACGGATCGGTACGACGTCCGCATTACTGAAGACGCCGCACCGATCCGCCTGTCGATCTCACGATCCCATCCTCACCTATGGTCATGAACAAGACTCCTAGGTACTTGAACTCCTCCACTTGGGGCAGGGTCTCCTCCCCAACCCGGAGATGGCATTCCACCCTTTTCCGTGCGAGAACCATGGACTCGGACTTGGAGGTGTTGATTCTCATTCCGGTCGCTTCACACTCGGCTGCAAACCCATCCAGTGAGAGCTGAAGATCTCGGTCAGATGAAGCCATCAGGACCACATAATCTGCAAAAAGCAGAGACCTAATCCCGTGGCCACCAAACCGGAACCCCTCAACGCCTTGACTGTGCCTAGAAATTCTGTCCATAAAAGTTATGAACGGAATCTGTGACAAAGGACAGCCTTGGCGGAGTCCAACCCTCACTGGAAATGTGTTCGACTTACTGCCAGCAATGCGGACCAAGCTCTGGCACTGATCGTACAGGGAGCGGACCGCCACAATAAGACAGTCCGATACCCCATACTCTCTGAGCAATCTCCACAGGACTTCCCGAGGGACACGGTCGAATGCCTTCTCCAAGTCCACAAAGCACATGTAGACTGGTTGGGCAAACTCCCATGCACCCTCAAGAACCCTGCAGAGAGTATAGAGCTGGTCCACAGTTCCACGACCAGGACGAAAACCACACTGTTCCTCCTGAATCCGAGGTTCGACTATCCGGCGTAGCCTCCTCTCCAGTACACCTGAATAAACCTTACCGGGAAGGCTGAGGAGTGTGATCCCACGATAGTTGGAACACACCCTCCGGTCCCCCTTCTTAAAGAGAGGAACCACTACCCCGGTCTGCCAATACAGACGTACCACCCCCCGATATCCACGCGATGCTGCAGAGTCTTGTCAACCAAGACAGCCCCACAGCATCCAGAGCCTTAAGGCACTCCGGGCGGATCTCGTCCACCCCCGGGGCCTTGCCACCGAGGAGCTTTTTAACTACCTCAGCGACCTTAGCCCCAGAAATAGGAGAGTCCACCACAGATTCCCCAGGCACTGCTTCCTCATAGGAAGACGTGTTGGTGGGATTGAGGAGGTCTTCGAAGTATTCCTTCCAACTATCCACAACATCCGCAGTTGAGGTCAGCAGAACACAATCCACACCATACACGGTGTTGATAGTGCACTGCTTCCCCTTCCTGAGGCGGCGGACGGTGGTCCAGAATCGCTTCGAAGCCGTCTGGAAGTCGTTTTCCATGGCTTCCCCGAACTCCTCCCATGTCCGAGTTTTTTGCCTCCGCGACCGCCGAAGCCGCACACCGCTTGGCCTGTCGGTACCTGTCCACTGCCTCCGGAGTCCTATGAGCCAAAAGGACTCGATAGGACTCCTTCTTCAGCTTGACGGCATCCCTCACCGCTGGTGTCCACCAGGGGGTTTAAGGATTGCCGCCCCGACAGGCACCAACTACCTTGCGGCCACAGTTTAGATCAGCCGCCTCGACAATAGAGGTGCGGAACATGGTCCACTCGGACTCTATGTCCAGCACCCAAAGTAGTCTTTGTTGTCTAATGATTAGTAATGTTGTTGTTGAAGGGAAATGAGCGAAATGTATTAATAATACATGTTATTATGAATGTGACGGATACTACAAAACTCAAAAGCAGTGAAGTTGGTACGTTGTGTAAATGGTAAATAAAAACGGGAGAAAAATGCAAATATTAGCTCATTTGGAATTTGATGCCAGACACATTTTTCAAAAAAAGCTGGCACAAGTGGTAAAAAAAAAGACTGAGAACCTTGAAGAATGCTCATCAACCACTTATTTGGAACATCCCACAGGTGAACAGGCTAATTGGGAACAGGTGTGTGCCATGATTGGGTATAAAAGCGGCTTCCATGAAATGCTCAGTCGTTCACACACAAGGACGGGGCGAGGGTCACCACTTTGTCAACAAATGCCTGAGCAAATTTTTTAAGAACAACATTTCTCAACCAGCTATTGCAAGGAATTTAGTGATTTCACCATCTACGGTTACGTAATATCATCAAAAAGGTTCGGAAAATCTGGAGAAATCACTGCACATAAGCGATGTTATTACGGACCTTCCATCCCTCAGGCAGTACTGCATCAACAAGTAACATCGGTGTGTAAAGGATATCACCACATGGGCTCAGGAACACTTCAGAAAACCTCTGTCAGTAACTACAGTTGGTCGCTACATCTGTAAGTGCAAGTTAAAACTCGACTATGCAAATCCAAACACTATTTATCAACAACACCCAGAAACGCGGCCGGAAAACTCATCTAAAATGGAGTGATGCAATGTGGAATAGAGTTCTGTGGTCTGGCGAGTCCACATTTCAAATTGTTTTTTTGGAAATTGTGGACGTCGTGTCCTTTGGAATAAAGAGGAAAAGAACCATCCGCATTGTTCTCGGCACAAAGTGTAAAAGCCAGCATGTGTGATGGTATGGGGGTGTATTAGTGCCCAAGGCATGGCTAACTTTTTAGACCAGTTGATCTGCCGTTTCTTTTCTTTTTCTCCTATGTCCCACTCTCCCTTGTGGAGGGGGTCCGGTCCGATCCGGTGGCCATGTACTGCTCGCCTGTGTATCGGCTGGGGACATCTCTGCGCTGCTGATCCGCCTCCGCTTGGGATGGTTTCCTGCTGGCTCCGCTGTGAACTGGACTCTCGCTGCTGTGTTGGATCCGCTTTGGACTGGACTCTTGCGACTGTGTTGGATCCATTATGGATTGAACTTTCACAGTATCATGTTAGACCCGCTCGACATCCATTGCTTTCCTCCTCTCCAAGGTTCTCATAGTCATTATTGTCACCGACGTCCCACTGGGTGTGAGTTTTCCTTGCCCTTATGTGGGCCTACCGAGGATGTCGTAGTGGTTTGTGCAGCCCTTTGAGACGCTAGTGATTTAGGGCTATATAAGTAAACATTGATTGATTGATTGATAGCTTACACATCTGTGAAGGCCCCATTAATGCTGAAAGGTCCATACAGGTTTTGGAGCAACATATGTCGCCACCCAAACAACGTTATCATGGACGCCCCTGCTTATTTCAGCAAGACAATGCCAAGCCACGCGTTACAACATCGTGGCTTTGTAGTAAAAGAGTGCGGGTACTAGACTGGCCTGAACTGTAGTCCAGACCTGTCTCCCACTGAAAATGTGTGGCACATTTTGAAGTGTAAGCGAGACTGCGGACTGTTGAACAACTTAAGCTGTACATCAAGCAATAAATGGAAGGAATTCAACTTCAAAAATGTGTCTCCTCCGTTCACAATCCTTTACTGAGTGTTTTTAAAAGGAAAGGCCATGTAACACAGTGGTAACAATGCCACAATTTTGTGAGCACTAAATATCTTGTCTTTGCAGTCTATTCAATTGAATATAAGTTGGAAAATGATTTGCAAATCTTTGTATTCTGGTTGCATTTACCATTTACACAACGTGACGACTTCACTGCTTTTGAGTTCCGTGCGTATTATTACGAACGTGACGGATAGTACGTTACATATATAATTACAGCCTGTATATAAAAATTTAACGGAGGTTTTGGATAAATAGTATAGAGCCACCCACATTGGTTTCGTTGTTAGCTAACACTTGCTAACGTTTGTTTACGATTTAGAATGCATTTAATCAAGACAAACATAAGTGATCTTGTCTTACATAAGGATTGTAAATGATAGGCAAAATCCCCCCCACACCCCCAAAAAAAGTGTAGTTTCCCTTTAAGAGGATCTGGCATCCTTTTTCTAGAAGTTTTTCGACAAGTCTTAAAAAATGTTTGCAGTGTTAACTCAGAGAACGCTCGTAAAAGTGTTTTTTTGTCAAAATACCGCTAAAAGTATGTGCCGTGTGTACTGGCACTTGAGTACAAATATAAAGGTGTTTATTTACTTGTAAACCGAAGTAAAAAGAAAAAAAACACTTTAAATACGTCAACAAAAAATAAAGAAGGGGTGACTTACCCAAGAAGCTTTGGTTTCTGCCAATTTGAAAATACTTTAAAATGTAAAGGCGGGAATTTAAAGCATGTTGATTGTTTCAGACTTGAGTAAAGTTCTTGAAAAAGTGACTAAAAAGTGCATTCATCAAGTGAAGTAAACAGCGTCTCTCCTCCGACTCCTGTTTTTTTCCCTTTTCCCGTTTTTCCTCCTCATCATTTCCAACACTCAGCGAGAAACCTCCTCATTGGCTGAATGCGTCCACTGACGTCATTGTCTCCCGCCTCTATTGGCCGAAACCCACGTCAATCTCAGGTGTCCACGTGTGCACACTTTCACTCCTAAAGAAAGGAGGGGAAGAACCGAGTCGAGCCGAGCGGAGCCGAGTGGTGGCGAGGCCAGGAGCCCGTCAAGTAAACAGCAGGAAAAGCGAAGTGTTTGTGTTGAGTTGGAGGAGTTTGACTCACAAACCTTGCAGGGGAAACATCGGATTGTGATGGTGGACGAAAAAAAACGAGTCGTTCCTGAAAGCAACATCTATTTTAAAATGAATGGCGAAAAACGTCTATAAATATCATTTGAATGTATTAAGACTACGGAAGCCCGTTTGCGCCGCTAAAAATACACCAATGTCGTAGTTATGAGGTAAAAATCATAATTATGACATTAAAAAATACATTTATAAGATTAAAAAAGTGGGAATTATGAGATAGAAGGTCAAAATTATGAGATAAAAATAAGGGTGAGCTACATTATCGAAATTATGAAATAAAAAAGTGGAAATTATGAGAAAAGCGAGCCGAAATTATGAGATACGAAGTCGAAATTATGAGATAAAAAGTGGAAATTATGGGATTAGCAAATCGAAATTATGAGATACAAAGTGGAAATTAATAAATACAAGAGATTCGTGAATAATTTTTAATCTCAAAATGTTGATTTTCTTATCTCAAAATATCTAATAATAATCACTTTTTATCTCATAATTCTCACCTTGTATCTCATAATTTCCACTTTTTATCTAATAAATTCCCCTTTTTTGTCATAGTTTCCACTTCACATCTCATAATTTCTACTTTTTATCTCATAATTTCGATTTTGTATCTCATGAATTCCCCTTTTTTGTCATAGTTTCCACTTTTCATCTTATATTTTCCACTTTTTATCTCATAATTTTCACTTTTTATCTCAGCACTTCGACTATGTATCTCATAATTTTGACTTTTTATGTCATAATTTTCACTTTTCATATCACATTTTCTACTTTTTATCTCATAATTTCGACATTGTATCTCGTAAATTCCTCATTTTATCTCATAATTTCCACTTTGAATCTCATCATTTCCACCTTTTATCTCATAATTTCCACTTTGTATCCTACAATTTCTACTTTTTATCTTATAATTTTCACTTTATGTCTCAGTATTTCGACTATGTATAGCTCAAAATTTTGACTTTTTATCTCATAATTTTTCCTTAGTGTCTCAAAATTTCTTCTTCTTATCTCATATTTCCACTTTATGTCTCTTAATTTTGATTTAGTTTCTCATAATTTCCACTTTTTATCTCATAACTTCGACATTGTTTGTTATAATTTCCACTTTTTTTCTCATAATTTCAACATTGTATCTCATAAATTCCATTTTATATCTCATATTTTCCACTTTGAATTTCATAATTTCCACCTTTTATCTCATAATTTCCACTTTTTATCTTACAATTTCTACTTTTTATCTTATCATTTTCAATTTATATCTCATTATTTCGACTATGTAGCTTAAAATGTCGACTTTTTATCTCATAATTTTCCCTTTTTGTCTCAAAATTTCCACTTCTTACCTTATATTTCCACTTTTTGTCTCATAATTTTGACTTTTTTTCTCATAATTTCCATTTTTTATCTCACAACTTCAACATTGTTTGTCGTAATTTCCACTTTTTATCTCATAATTTCAACATTGTTTCTCAAAATTTTCACTTTTTATCTCAGAATTTCAACATTGTATCTCGTAAATTCCACTTTATATCTCATAATTTCCACTTTGTAGCTCATAATTTCTACTTTTTATGTCACAGTTATTTGATGACGAACCCAAAGATGCAGAGATGGAGGCAGGCATGGAATGAGAAAAAATGATACTAAGACAAAAACAAAACCAAAAGGGTACAAACACAGAGCGCGCACGAGGTGGATAATCAAACAAAAGGAGCTAGCCTGGGAGCTAGAAAATAACAAACAGGAGCTTAGCGTGGAAGCTAGCGGGTAGCGAACAGGCAAACAGAAGTCGTACTTGTATAATGAAAAATAAAACAGAAGCAGGGAACAAAAAAACAGTAAGCTACAAACATCAACTAAATATAGCTTACCTGCAAAGACAAGGTACGACACGACAGGAGCGATAACACATCACAACAGCGACTAGACGTGACATCGACAAGACAATACAACGATCCAGCAACTGACACAAGACAAAGCAGGTACAAATAGGAGTGGGCTGATTTGCAACTGGTGTGGCCAGGTGCCAATCAGCCGCAACTGAGGAGGAACACAGCACTCAGGGAACGAGACAGGAAGCTGACAAAATAAGAGCACTAGACAGGAACTAAGGACAGGAAATACCAAACAGAGGAACCAGACAAATGCAGGGGAAAAAACTAAAACATAGACAAACTGTCAGGGGAAGGCCTGACATTTTATCTGATAATTTTCACATCCTATCTCTGTATTTCGACTATGTATCTCGTAATTTCGACTTTTTATCTCATAATTTTCACTTTGTACCTCATAATTTCCACTTCTTATTTTATAATTTCCTCTTTTTATCTCATAATTTCAACTTCGTTTCTCATAATTTCCACTTTTTTTATCTCATAACTTCGACATCGTTTCTCATAATTTCCACTTTTTTTCTCATAATTTCAACATTGTATCTCGTAAATTCCATTTTATATCTCATAATTTCCACTCTGTATCTTTGTTTTTTATCATTTATACTTTTTATCTCATTATTTTTACTTTTTATCTAATAATTTCCACTTTTTTTCTCAAAATTTCCACTTTGTATCTCATCATTTCCAATTTTTATCTCTTAATTTCCACTTTGTATTGTATAATTTCTACTTGTTATCTCATAACTTTAACTTTGTATCGCATAATTTCTACTTTTTATCTCAATTTCGACCACGTATCTCATAATTTTCACTTTTTTTCTTATAATTTCCACTTCTTACCTCATAATTTCTACTTCTTATTTCATAATTTGATTTTGTATCTCATCATTTCTACTTTGTATCTCATAATTTACCATTTTCATCTTATAATTTCGATTTTGTATCTTATAATTTATAATTATCTCATAATTTTCACTTTATATCTCATAATTTCCAATTTTTCTCTCATAAATTCCACTTTATTTTTATAATTTCTACTTTTTATCTCATAATTTTTACTTTTTATCTAATAATTTTCGCTTTTTTTCTCAAAATTTCCACTTTGTATCTCATCATTTCCAATTTTTATCTCTTAATTTCCACTTTGTGTTGTATAATTTCTACTTGTTATCTCATAACTTTAACTTTGTATCTCATAATTTTCCACTTTTATCTAATAGTTTCCACTTTTCTGCTCTTAATTTCTACTTAGAATCTCATAATTTCCAATTTTTATCTCATAATTTCAACTTTGTATTTTATAATTTCTACTTTTTATCTCATAATTTCCACTTTTTAGCTAATAATTTCCACTTTTTTTTCTTATAATTTCCACTTCTTATCTCATAATTTCTACTTCTTATTTCATAATTTGATTTTGTATCTCATCATTTCTACTTTGTATCTCATCATTTACCATTTTCATCTTATAATTTCGATTTTGTATCTTATAATTTCTAATTATCTCATAATTTTCACTTTATATCTCATAATTTCCCATTTTTCTCTCATAAATTCCACTTTGTTTTTTATCATTTTTACTTTTTATCTCATCATTTTTACTTTTTTATCTAATAATTTCCACTTTTTTTCTCAAAATTTCCACTTTGTATCTCATCATTTCCAATTTTTATCTCTTAATTTCCACTTTGTATTGTATAATTTCTACTTGTTATCTCATAACTTTAACTTTGTATCTCATAATTTTCCCCTTTTATCTAATAGTTTCCACTTTTCTGCTCTTAATTTCTACTTAGTATCTCATCATTTCCAATTTTTATCTCATAATTTCGACTTTGTATTTTATAATTTCTACTTTTTATCTAATAATTTCCACTTTTTTTTCTTATAATTTCCACTTCTTATCTCATAATTTCTACTTCTTATTTCATAATTTGAATTTGTATCTCATCATTTCTACTTTGTATCTCATAATTTACCATTTTCATCTTATAATTTCGACTGTGTATTTTATAATTTCTAATTATCTCATAATTTTCACTTTATATCTCATAATTTCCAATTTTTGTCTCATAAATTCCACTGTTTTTTATCATTTTTACTTTTTTTCTCAAAATTTCCACTTCGTATCTCATAATTTCCGATTTTTATCTCTTAATTTCCACTTTGTGTTGTATAATTTCTACTTGTTATCTCATAACTTTAACTTTGTATCTCATAATTTTCCCCTTTTATATAATAGTTTCCACTTTTCTGCTCTTAATTTCTACTTAGTATCTCATCATTTCCAATTTTTATCTCATAATTTCGACTTTGTATTTTATAATTTCTACTTTTTATCTCATAATTTTCACTTTTTATCAAATAATCTCCACTTTTTTTTCTTATAATTTCCACTTTTTATCTCATAATTCTATTTCTTATTTCATAATTTCATTTTGTATCTCATCATTTCTACTTTCTATCTCATAATTTACCATTTTCATTTTATAATTTCGACTGTGTATCTTATAATTTGTAATTATCTCATAATTTTCACTTTATATCTCACAATTTCCAATTTTTCTATCATAAATTCCACTTTGTTTTTATCATTTCTACTTTTTATCTCATAATTTTTACTTTTTATCTAATAATTTCCACTTTTTTTCTCAAAATTTCCACTTTGTATCTCATCATTTCCAATTTTTATCTCTTAATTTGCACTTTGTATTGTATAATTTCTACTTGTTATCTCATAACTTTAACTTTGTATCTCATAATTTTCCCCTTTTATATAATAGTTTCCACTTTTCTGCTCTTAATTTCTACTTAGTATCTCATCATTTCCAATTTTTATCTCATAATTTCGACTTTGTATTTTATAATTTCTACTTTTTATCTCATAATTTTCACTTTTTATCAAATAATCTCCACTTTTTTTTCTTATAATTTCCACTTTTTATCTCATAATTCTATTTCTTATTTCATAATTTCATTTTGTATCTCATCATTTCTACTTTCTATCTCATAATTTACCATTTTCATTTTATAATTTCGACTGTGTATCTTATAATTTCTAATTATCTCATAATTTTCACTTTATATCTCACAATTTCCAATTTTTCTCCCATAAATTCCACTTTGTTTTTTATCATTTCTACTTTTTATCTCAACATTTTTACTTTTTTATGTAATAATTTCCACTTTTTTTCTCAAAATTTCCACTTTGTATCTCATCATTTCCAATTTTTATCTCTTAATTTCCACTTTGTATTGTATAATTTCTAATTGTTATCTCATAACTTTAACTTTGTATCTCATAATTTCTACTTTTTATCTCAATTTCGACTACGTATCTCATAATTTTCACTTTTTATCTAATAATTTCCACTTTTTTTTCTTATAATTTACACTTCTTATCTCATAATTTCTACTTCTTATTTCATAATTTGATTTTGTATCTCATCATTTCTACTTTGTATCTCATAATTTACCATTTTCATCTTATAATTTCGACTGTGTATTTTATAATTTCTAATTATCTCATAATTTTCACTTTATATCTCATAATTTCCCATTTTTGTCTCATAAATTCCACTTTGTTTTTTATCATTTCTACTTTTTATCTCATCATTTTTACTTTTTTATGTAATAATTTCCACTTTTTTTCTCAAAATTTCCACTTTGTATCTCATCATTTCCAATTTTTATCTCTTAATTTCCACTTTGTATTGTATAATTTCTACTTGTTATCTCATAACTTTAACTTTGTATCTCATAATTTCTACTTTTTATCTCAATTTCGACGACGTATCTCATAATTTTCACTTTTTTTCTTATAATTTCCACTTCTTACCTCATTTCTACTCCTTATTTCATAATTTGATTTTGTATCTCATCATTTCTACTTTGTATCTCATAATTTACCATTTTCATCTGATAATTTCGACTTTGTATCTTATAATTTCTAATTATCTCATAACTTTCACTTTATATCTCATAATTTCCAATTTTTCTCTCATAAATTCCACTTTGTTTTTTATCATTTCTACTTTTTATCTCATCATTTTTACCTTTTTATGTAATAATTTCCACTTTTTTAATCCAAATTTCCACTTTGTATTGTAAAATTTCTACTTGTTATCTCCTAACTTTAACTTTGTATCTCATAATTTTCCCCTTTGATCTAATAGTTTCCACTTTTCTGCTCTTAATTTCTACTTAGTATCTCATCATTTCCAATTTTTATCTCATAATTTCGACTTTGTATTTTATAATTTCTACTTTTTATCTAATAATTTCCACTTTTTTTTCTTATAATTTCCACTTCTTATCTCATAATTCTATTTCTTATTTCATAATTTGATTTTGTATCTCATCATTTCTACTTTGTATCTCATAATTCACCATTTTCATCTTATAATTTCGACTTTGTATCTTATAATTTCTAATTATCTCATAATTTTCACTTTATATCTCATAATTTCCAATTTTCGTCTCATAAATTCCACTTTGTTTTTTATCATTTCTACTTTTTATCTCATAATTTTTACTTTTTATCTAATAATTTCCACTTTTTTTCTCAAAATTTCCACTTTGTATCTCATCATTTCCAATTTTTATCTCTTAATTTCCACTTTGTATTGTATAATTTCTACTTGTTATCTCATAACTTTAACTTTGTATCTCATAATTTCTACTTTTTATCTCCATTTCGATGACGTATCTCATAATTTCCACTTCTTATTTAAATATTTCCAAATTCTTTGACTTTCTTTTCTCATAATTTCCACTTTTTATCTCATGATACCAACCTACTAATCTCATAATTTTGATTCATCTCATTAGTCATAGACAAAAAAAATTGTTTGCCTTTACGTCATAATTTCGACTTCTTCTCTCACAATTATGAGTTAAAATATTTTTGTCATCTTTTTCCAACTACAAAAAAAAGGGTCAAAATATTAGGAACGACCCTCAGTGTGATAAGTAATTAGAACAAATAAAAATAATAACACATTTTATTTTTTTGGTTTAAGAACACACACAATGAGCACTAAATCTGACACACATCTTAAACAACACCTCCCCACCGGCCTCAATAAAAAATAAAAAATAAAAACAACAACAAAAAGTTAGCTAACAAAAGAAAAGTGTTAATATATTCTACGTTGAAATAACTACTTTACAAATGCAACTTTATAGAATGAGAGCAGAAATATGAGAAATAAAAGTCATAAATAAAGAAAAAGTTCAGAGGAGGGCGTCGGCCCCGAACCGCAGGAGACATCAGCGGTGTCTCCGCCTCCACATGAGACATCAGCGGTGTCTCCGCCTCCACATGAGACATCAGTGGTGTCTCCGCCTCCACATGAGACATCAGCGGTGTCTCCGCCTCTACATGAGACATCAGTGGTGTCTCCGCCCCCACATGAGACATCAGTGGTGTCTCCGCCTCCACATGAGACATCAGTGGTGTCTCCGCCTCCACATGAGACATCAGCGGTGTCTCCGCCTCCACATGAGACATCAGCGGTGTCTCCGCAGGGACAGCTGACGGCGGAAAGTGTGCTGCTCCTCCATCGCCGTCACGGGCTCGTCCGCTGACCTCCGCCTGCCGCTCAGCAGTCTCCGCACCAGACAGGCCGCCGCCACCTCGCCGCCGCTCCGTGCTCGGCACTGCTCCGACCTGCGGCCGACCTTCGGCGAAACGGATAAACATGGGGAAATTGTTTTCATATTTCCGTGCCTGGCATGTTTTCACACGACAGAGACAAGGGAACAAACCAGAAAAAAGAGCAGCATTCTTGCTGCAAAGAAGCGTGCAGTATTTCCAACACCGAAAACAAGACGAGGTCACAGCGCAGGAGGAGCCATTCCAAAGAAGTGACGTCATAAACAAAATCCTAATAATAATAACTAAAAAAAAAAGCATCAAAACTGCATGTAAAGGCTGGAAAGCCCAAGTAAAATGCTAACAGTTAGCACCTTCTCCAGATAGTGTCAGGTAACAAAACATATGACTCTTAACCTCAAATGTTAAGATGTTGTTGTGGTTTGTGCAGCCCTTTGAGACACTTGTGATTTAGGGCTATATAAATAAACATTGATTGATTCAATGATTGATTGATGTATACCCAATTAATAAGCTAGGCTGACCATATTGTGAAATCCCAAAAAGAGGACACATATATGCGTCATATAGGTGAAAATTTGCCAATGATACTTGAACTTGCTTTATAAATAATATATTTGTTTAAATAAAGCATTTTTTCTCCTCTGTTGATAGTATAACAAAATAAGTCACACTTCTATTTTGTAACATTCATAGTTTTAGAAACAGTAGAGAGGTAGCAATATTCAAAATAACCTCTTGTATATAATATACACATAAATAATGCCTCAAAACAGGTTAATTATTTTTAAACAAAAAACAGGTAACAGTCCATTCTTTAAAATGTCTCTTCTCCGTCCAGTGGACCATTCAATCAATCAATCAATGTTTATTTATATAGCCCTAAATCACTAGAGCAGGGGTGCCCACACTTTTTCTGCAGGCGAGCTACTTTTCAATTGACCAACTCGAGGGGATCTACCTCATTTATATATATCATTTATATTTATTTATTTATGAAAGAGACATTTTTGTAAACAAGTTAAATGTGTTTAATGATAATACAAGCATGTGTAACACATATAGATGTCTTTCTTTCACAAAGACAAGAATATAAGTTGGTGTATTACCTGATTCTGATGACTTGCATTGATTGGAATCAGACAGTAATGATGATAACGCCCACATGGCTGCTGCAAGATCATTATTATGAAAATATGACCGAGAGGAAGGCGAGAAACACTTTTTATTTCAACAGACTTTCGCGCCGTCCCTTCCGTCAAAACTCTAAAGGCCGACTGCACATTTCCTATCTTCACAATAAAAGCCCTGCTTCATGCTGCCTGCGCTAACAAAATAAGAGTCTCGGAAAGCTGGCGTGCACAAGTGATGTGCACGCCAGTTTTCTGAGGGATCGCTTGTGCACGCCAGTTTTCCGAGACTCTGTATTTAGTTAGCGCAGGCAGCATGAAGCAGGGCTTTTATTGTGAAGATAGGAAATGTGCAGTCGGCCTTTCGAGTTTTGACGGAAGGTACGGCGCGAGAGTCTGTTGAAATAAAAAGTGTTTCTCGCCTTCCTCTCGGTCATATTTTCATAATAATGATCTTGCAGCAGCCAGCGTCATCTCACAAGACCCTCCGGTACCGTGAATGTCATTTAAGTGACGTCTTGGTGAAGATTGATGATCACTCATTTTTAGGTCTATTTTTTTTAAAAGCCTGGCTCGAGATCGACTGACACACCCCCCGCGGTCGACTGGTACCTCGCGATCGACGTAATGGGCACCCCTGGTCTAGTGTCTCAGAGGGCTGCACAAATCACAACATAAGGGCAAGGAAAACTCACACCCAGTGGGACGTCGGTGACAATGATGACTAATGTAAAAAAATATAAATAATGCCTCAAAACATTTGAAACAAAAACAGATGTTCTCAGAGAATACACCATAGATGAAGGGTATTTAGCAAATCAGTTAAAACAACAAAAACAGAGGTAGCATTTAATAATTTAAGCCAATTATTTTAGGCTTCTGTAAAAATAAAAAAAATAATGCAGAGTTAACATTTAAAACAAAAAAAGAACCTTTCCCGGCAAAACTCAAACCAACACTTCCTGTCAATAGCGTCACTTCCCTATCTTCCCCGGAAGTCCCGCCCCCCAGCCGAAGCCATTGGCTAACACCCCCGTAGCCTGCCGCTACAATATTTACGGCTAGAATTCACCAACTCGAGTAATATATATACGGTAACTTAACCCTGGACGTACATTGAAAATACACGCAACCCTAATTCAAAATGCCGGACAATTGAGGCATTTAAAAAAAAAAAACGCCCGGACCCCCCTGCAAAAGAGGTCATGTCCGGGGAAAAGAGGAGGTATGGTCAGCCAAAATAAGCTAAACAAGCTAGCATACATTGGTGGCATGCTAACATTAGCAAGCTAACAGTTAGCATGTACCAAAGTATTTAAATGTACGAGTCTGAGGTGTACACCTGTAAAAAATAGCTAAAAAAAAAGATCTAACAATATAATGCTAACATGCTAACAGTTAGCGTGTACCAAAAGTACCAAAAATATATGACTCTGAGATGTACACCTGTAAAAATAGCTCATAAAGAAGATCAAACATAATCGAAAATTGGTAGCATAGCATAAATTGGAATCATGCTAACATTAGCAAGCTAACAGTTAGCATTTATCAAAGTATCAAAATGTATGACACCAAGGTCTATACTTGCAAAAATGTGCCCAAAAATCAAAACATATTGTCCACATGCTAACGGTTAGCATGTACCAAAGTACCAAAATGTATGACTCGGAGGTGCATACCTGTAAAAACAGCAAACAAAAAACCGTAACATAATAATGTTAGCAATAATGATTAGAAAAGCGCGATATAAATCTCAGTTATTATTATTATTATCGCTTGTTGCTAGCATAACATGTTGTCAGCATCGCACGTTGTTAGCATTGTGTGTTAACATTGAGTGTTGTTACATCACGTTTTGTTCGTATCAGGTTTTTTTTAACAACATGGTTTTTTAGCATTGCTTGTTTTTAGCATCACGTTTATTTGGGTGATGCGAGCATAACATGTTGTTAGCATTGTGTTGTTAGCATTGTGTGTTGTTAGCATTGAGTGTTGTTAACATTGAGTGTTGTTACCATTGAGTGTTGTTACCATCACATTTTGTTCGTATCAGGTTTTTTTAACATCATGCTTTGTTAGCATCGCTTCTTTTTAGCATTACGTTTTGTTGCGTGTTGTTAGCATAACGTGTTGTTAGTATCACATGTTGTTAGCATTGTGTTGTTAGCATTGTGTGTTGTTAACATTGAGTGTTGTTACCATCACATTTTGTTTGTATCAGGTTTTTTTTAACATCATGCTTTGTTAGCATCGCTTCTTTTTAGCATCACGTTTTGTACCGTGTTGTTAGCATAACGTGTTGTTAACATCGCACGTTATTAGCATCGTGTTGTTGGGATGGTATGTTAACATTGTGTGTTGTTACATCACGTTTTGTGCTTATCAGGTTTTTTTAACATCATGTTTTGTTAGCATCGCTTGTTTTTAGCATCACGTTTTGTTGCGTGTTGTTAGCATCATGTGTTGTTAGCATCGCACGTCATTAATATTGATTTGTTAACATTGTGTTTTGTTACAGCACGTTTTGTTCTTATCAGATTTTTTTAACATCATGTTTTGTTAGCATCGCTTGTTTTTAGCATCACGTTTTGTTGCGTGTTTTTAGCATCATTTGTTGTTAGCATCGCACGTTATTAAATTTTGTTGTTAGTATCGTGTGTTGTTAACATTGTATGTTGTTACATCACGTTTTGTGCTTATCAGGTTTTTTTAACATCATGTTTTGTTAGCATCGCTTGTTTTTAGCATCACGTTTTGTTGCGTGTTTTTAGCATCATGTGTTGTTAGCATCGCACATCATTAATATTGATTTGTTAACATTGTGTGTTGTTACAGCACGTTTTGTTCTTATCAGATTTTTTTAACATCATGTTTTGTTAGCATCGCTTGTTTTTAGCATCACGTTTTGTTGCGTGTTGTTAGCATCATGTGTTGTTAGCATCGCACGTCATTAATATTGATTTGTTAACATTGTGTGTTGTTACAGCACGTTTTGTTCTTATCAGATTTTTTTAACATCATGTTCTGTTAGCATCGCTTGTTTTTAGCATCACGTTTTGTTGCGTGTTGTTAGCATCATGTGTTGTTAGCATCGCACGTCATTAATATTGATTTGTTAACATTGTGTGTTGTTACAGCACGTTTTGTTCTTATCAGATTTTTATAACATCATGTTTTGATAGCATCGCTTGTTTTTAGCATCACGTTTTGTTGCGTGTTTTTAGCATCATGTGTTGTTAGCATCGCACGTCATTAATATTGATTTGTTAACATTGTGTGTTGTTACAGCACGTTTTGTTCTTATCAGATTTTTTTAACATCATGTTTTGTTTGCATCGCTTGTTTTTAGCATCACGTTTTGTTGCGGGTTTTTAGCATCATGTGTTGTTAGCATCGCACGTCATTAATATTGATTTGTTAACATTGTGTGTTGTTACAGCACGTTTTGTTCTTCTCAGATTTTTTTAACATCATGTTTTGTTAGCATCGCTTGTTTTTAGCATCACGTTTTGTTGCGTGTTTTTAGCATCATGTGTTGTTGGCATCGCACGTTATTAACATTGTGTTGTTGGCATTGTGTGTTGTTAACATTGTGTGTTGTTACATCACGTTTTGTTCTTATCGGGTTTTTTTAACATCATGTTTTGTTAGCATCGCTTGTTTTTAGCATCACGTTTTGTTGCGGGTTTTTAGCATCATGTGTTGTTAGCATCGCACGTCATTGATATTGATTTATTAACATTGTGTGTTGTTACAGCACGTTTTGTTCTTATCAGATTTTTTTAACATCATGTTTTGTTAGCATCGCTTGTTTTTAGCATCACGTTTTGTTGCGTGTTTTTAGCATCATGTGTTGTTAGCATCGCACGTCATTAATATTGATTTGTTAACATTGTGTGTTATTACAGCACGTTTTGTTCTTATCAGATTTTTTTAACATCATGTTTTGTTAGCATCGCTTGTTTTTAGCACCACGTTTTGTTGCGGGTTGTTAGCATCATGTGTTGTTAGCATCGCACGTCATTAATATTGATTTGTAAACATTGTGTGTTGTTACAGCACGTTTTGTTCTTATCAGATTTTTTTAACATCATGTTTTGTTAGCATCGCTTGTTTTTAGCATCACGTTTTGTTGCGTGTTGTTAGCATCATGTGTTGTTAGCATCGCACGTCATTAATATTGATTTGTTAACATTGTGTGTTGTTACAGCACGTTTTGTTCTTATCAGATCTTTTTAACATCATGTTTTGTTAGCACCGCTTGTTTTTAGCATCACGTTTTGTTGCGGGTTTTTAGCATCATGTGTTGTTAGCATCGCACGTCATTAATATTGATTTGTTAACATTGTGTGTTGTTACAGAACGTTTTGTTCTTATCAGATTTTTTTAACATCATGTTTTGTTAGCATCGCTTGTTTTTGGCATCACGTTTTGTTGCGGGTTTTTAGCATCATGTGTTGTTAGCATCGCACGTCATTAATATTGATTTGTTAACATTGTGTGTTGTTACAGAACGTTTTGTTCTTATCAGATTTTTTTAACATCATGTTTTGTTAGCATCGCTTGTTTTTGGCATCACGTTTTGTTGCGGGTTTTTAGCATCATGTGTTGTTAGCATCGCACGTCATTAATATTGATTTGTTAACATTGTGTGTTGTTACAGCACGTTTTGTTCTTATCAGATTTTTTTAACATCATGTTTTGTTAGCACCGCTTGTTTTTAGCATCACGTTTTGTTGCGTGTTTTTAGCATCATGTGTTGTTAGCATCGCACGTCATTAATATTGATTTGTTAACATTGTGTGTTGTTACAGCACGTTTTGTTCTTATCAGATTTTTTTAACATCATGTTCTGCTAGCATCGCTTGTTTTTAGCATCACGTTTTGTTGCGGGTTTTTAGCATCATGTGTTGTTAGCATCGCACGTCATTGATATTGATTTGTAAACATTGTGTGTTGTTACAGCACGTTTTGTTCTTATCAGATTTTTTTAACATCATGTTTTGTTAGCATCGCTTGTTTTTAGCATCACGTTTTGTTGCGTGTAGCCATCCTTACTTTACTTTAACACTAGTGTGCCTATAAATATGTCCTTTTTACTAAAACTAATATTCACCCTTTATGTGGAATTGAAAGGACATTAGAGGTATAAAATAACAGTTTACATAACGGGTGCTGTTATTTATTCTCCTGGAGGAATCCTCGTCTGAGCTAGCAAGAAGCTGCCGATAGCTGTGGATGCTAACAGGCTAGGCTAACTTCATCACGTTCTGAGGGGCGTGCCGAGTCGAGCCAGGCCGAGCTGAGTAAGCTGAACTGTCTGGCCTTTCAACGATCTTTTTGTTAACAAGTGCCCTGGACAGATTCAACACCCACACCACTGTTTATTTCCTGGTTCCAGCATCCTGTCGAGATGGACAATCTCAGTGACGCCCTGGAGAAGCTGAAACTTGCATCGACGGACAGCACAACAGACAGCGTGGAGAGCTGCCTGGACTGCCTGCTGAAAGCGCTCGTCAACAATAACACCGAGGCTAGCGCAAAGATTCAGGAAATGGGCGTCCTTCCAATGCTGCCCACTATGCTAACCCCGCAGTCAACTTGCACCCCAAAAGTTGCTAACATAATTGCAGAGATGGCAAAAAACGAGTTCATGCGCAGTGCCTGCGTTGAAGCTGGCCTCATCCCGCCTCTCATTCAGCTGCTAAACTCAACCGATCAAGAAGTTCTACTGCAGACAGGACGAGCTCTAGGCAACATCTGTTACGATAGTCATGAGGGCAGGATCGCGGTTGACCTGGCAGGAGGGGCTCAAATAGTAGCTGAACACATTAAAACCCTCTCCCAAAATACCGAAGTGGCAAACGAGAAGCTCTTGACAGTCTTTTGTGGCATGCTGACGAACTATAGCAATGATAACGATTCCTTACAAGGTCAGCTAATCAGCATGGGTGTCATTCCCACTCTGGTCAAGCTCCTGGGCGTCCATTCTCACAACACTGCTCTGACCGAAATGTGTCTCATCGCCTTTGGGAACTTAGCTGAGCTAGAGTCAAGCAAAGAGCAGTTTGCATCCACCAACATTGCAGAAGAGCTGGTTTGTCTTTTTCAGAAGCAAACAGAGCACGAGAAGAAAGAAATGATTTTTGAGGTTTTGGCTCCGCTAGCAGAAAATGACGTGATCAAGTTGCAGCTAGTGGAGGCGGGCTTGGTAGAGTGTCTCCTAGAGGTGGTGGCCCAAACGATAGATGGAGAACGAGAGGAAGAGGTGGCCCAGTTGAAGACTGCCTCTGACCTAATGGTGCTCTTGCTGCTCGGAGATGAGTCCATGCAAAAGCTGTTTGAGGGCGGAAAGGGGAGCGTCTTTCAGAGAGTTCTCTCCTGGATACCGTCTCATAACCACCAGCTACAACTAGCTGGGGCTCTTGCTATTGCTAATTTTGCCCGCAACGATGGTAACTGTATCCACATGGTGGACACCGGTATCGTACAGAAGCTACTGGAACTGCTTGACCGCCACGTTGTGGAAGGCAACGTCACCGTGCAACACGCAGCTCTTAGCGCACTACGAAATCTAGCCATACCTGTGGTGAACAAATCCAAGATGCTCTCTTCTGGAGTGGCCGACGTGGTGTTGAAGTTCTTGCAGTCCGAGATGCCGCCAGTCCAGTTTAAACTCTTGGGGACTTTAAGAATGCTTATTGATACACAAGTGGAAGCAGCGGACCAGCTCGGCACCAACGCGAAGCTGGTGGAGCGTCTGGTGGAGTGGTGCGAAGCTAAAGATCACGCCGGGGTGATGGGAGAGTCCAATCGACTTCTTTCTGCTCTGATTCGACATAGCAAGTCCAAGGAGGTGGTCAAGATGGTCATCCAGGGAGATGGAGTCAAGCACTTGGTAACCATGGCGACCAGCGAGCACATCATTATGCAGAACGAAGCACTGGTGGCGCTGGGCCTTATCGCTGCACTTGATTTGGTTGCAGCTGAGAAGCACTTTGTGGCTGCCGACCTCGTCGCGGTTCTTCACAAGCTTTTGTCTGATGAAAGGAGTGCACCCGAAATTAAATATAACTCCATGATCCTCATTTGTGCAGTCATGGGATCTGAGCCTCTCCACAAAGAAGTTCAGACCCGTGCGTTCATCAATGTGGTCTCAAAGCTCCGTTCGCACGAAAACAAGACGGTGTCGCATCAGGCTTCACTCACTGAGCAACGGCTAACCGCCCAGAGCTAGAATGCTTACCCAGCTCCAGTCCTATTAATGCCTGCACCTACTTTACCTTGTAACCCCCTCCTCCCCTCCCACCCCTTCTATCGTCGTCATGTGCCAAGGTACAATGTTGCATTATCAACCAAACAGTCCGACACATTTATATATAATGTAGAGCATACTGAAAAAATACATTAGAAGCTGTAGGAACATCCCTACACTAAAAGCCATAATAATGAGGTTTATTTATTTGGGTGATGCGTTCAAAGGTCCTTCATAATAAGACTGTCACTCTTTACTTGTGCATGCAACGCAATATAGATGACCATAGCTGTGACGCCATTCTGCCCAACGCCATGAATGACGCGGCTCAATGTGTCTCCATATTAAATATACAACTGCATGTTCTTTTTTTTCCTGTCTTTTGAAACCCAATACTTTTTCCAGTGTTCCAAAACAACTTATGTTGGGTCTACAGATTTAGGGCAAGGAAGTGCTAATGCCAAACACAAGTTGATTAGTCCTGTCTAGTTAACATATTCCCCCATATAGTGGCCACAATAGAGAGTAGCTGGTGACTGTTTTATTTTTTTAATATTAACAACCTAATATTAACTTTTTTTTTTAATCACCCACATTAATTAATTTGATTAAAATCAATTTATAAACATTTTATCAAATAAACTCCAATAAAAATAGATATAATAGTGTCTGAACTAAAGGATGTATCTCAACATCTTTCCAATATCGTCCAAATAAATGTGATTTAATTAAATATACAAATATATTGTCACAAATAAAAAGTAGGCTTCACCATAGTTTTTTATAATTATTTTTTTTTCCCAAATAAGTGTTATTGAATTAAATATAATGAATCCAAACATACTGTACATACATTTATAAATGTTTTCCCAAATCAATTATATTATTACTAATTTTTCTGATTTTTTCAAATTAATAAAGTATATTCATATAAAACAGCATAAGGAAACGCATACAAGCATGTTTAACATATAAACCAACAACGGCGTGGCGCAGTGGAAAAGTGGCCGTGCGCAACCCGAGGGTCCCTGGTTCAAATCCCACCTAGTACCAACCTCGTCACGTCCGTTGTGTCCTGAGCAAGACACTTCACCCTTGCTCCTGATGGGTGTTGGTTGGCGCCTTGCATGGCAGCTCCCTCCATCAGTGTGTGAATGTGTGTGTGAATGGGTAAATGTGGAAGTAGTGTCAAAGCGCTTTGAGTACCTTGAAGGTAGAAAAGCGCTATACAAGTACAACCCATTTATTATTATTATTATTTTAGCATCATGTGTTGTTAGCATCGCACGTTATTAACATTTTGTTGTTAGTATCGTGTGTTGTTACATCACGTTTTGTGCTTATCAGGTTTTTTTAACATCATGTTTTGTTAGCATCGCTTGTTTTTAGCATCACGTTTTGTTGCGTGTTTTTAGCATCATGTGTTGTTAGCATCGCACGTTATTAACATTGTGTTGTTAGCATTGTGTGTTGTTAACATTGCGTGTTGTTACATCACGTTTTGTGCTTATCGGGTTTTTTCAACATCATGTTTTGTTAGCATCGCTTGTTTTTAGCATCACGTGTTGTTAGCATCGCATGTTGTTAACGTTGTGTGTTGTTTTATCGGGCACCACAACATGATTGTAGAAAACAAGACCAATAGTGTAACACATGTAATAAGTGCAAAAGCAAACATGTGTGAAGTTGTGACCATGTGACCATGTGACCATGTGACCAAGTGACCATGTGACCATGTGACCATTTGCTATCTTCACCTCTTCATGTAAGGCGTGCACACACGGCAGTCCTTCAAGCGCCATGCCGCCATCTTGGAAGATGTTGTCATGGCAGAGTGCACACAAATTGTCAACATCCTTCTGGAAAACGACAACAAAACAAACACACGTTTAACATTTGTACATTTGCTCATCCAGATCTTACATTTGCATTCATGTTGTTGCCGTGGATTGTTTCCGCGGCGCAAAGGAAAATTGGCACGAGCCAGGCGAGAATGCAAGTACATTTTTATTTATTAAACACTATAACTAACAAAAGGGGAAACAAATGGCGCGCACAATGGCGGAGAACAAACTTGACTAATGAAAAAAACAAAAGACTAGCACAAAGGCTACAAACTATAGACCAGGGGTGCCCACGCTTTTTCTGCAGGCGAGCTACTTTTCAATTGACCAACTCGAGGGGATCTACCTCATTTATATATATCATTTATATTTATTTATTTATGAAACAGACATTTTTGTAAACAAGTTAAATGTGTCTAATGATAATACAAGCATGTGTAACACATATAGATGTCTTTCTTTCACAAAGACATGAAGCAGGGCTTTTATTGTGAAGATAGGAAATGTGCAGTCGGCCTTTAGAGTTTTGACGGAAGGGACGGCTCGAAAGTCTGTTGAAATAAAAAGTGTTTCTCGCCTTCCTCTCTGTCATTTTTTCATAATAATGAACTGGCAGCAGCCAGCGTCATCTCACAAGACCCTCGGGTGCCGTGAATGTCAATCAAGCAAGCTACGGAATTTGCCGCCAATGTTTTTCTTGTAAAGTGTATGGAAGCTGGATGAATTAGATGCCAAAAAACCAACCACTTTCATGTGGTATTGTACAGAAAGGACAACTTTTTTTCTCCTCCATTTGAAAATGTGGGCGTTATCATCATTACTGTCTGATTCCAATCAATGCAAGTCATCAGAATCAGGTAATACACCAACTTATATTCTTGTCTTTGTGAAAGAAAGACATCTATATGTGTTACACATGCTTGTATTATCATTAAACACATTTAACTGTTATGGTTTACTAAGGAGGACGTGACGGCAAACGGACACCAGGTGGCAGTATGTCCAAAGATTTATTAATATATATATATATATATATATATCTATATTAACAAATGTATATATGTAATAATCAATCAACAGAAAACATACTAAGTAAATGGAGCGTGGCAAAAACTCTAGAGTGTATGGTGTTAGTCTAAGTGTGTTAATTAACTGAAGTGTGTTTTACCCAAGTGTTGACAAAAGAGAACGCGGAAGTCCGTGGGGCAGGCAGAGGGTTCAGGTCAAACGAGCGAGGAGTCGAGGTACAAAGGAGGCAGTCAGAATCCAGAGGGAGATCCAGGGAAAAGAGTGAGACGCACAGCTCACCTTGCGGGCGACGGAGGATTGGTACGCATTTGGAACTAAGTTCCCGCACGGATCCCTGTGTCCACTGGTCTTTTATGCTGCTCATCGTCAGTCACAGGTGTGTCCTGCAGCCGGCTGCGGCGGAGAGTGGGCGCGGTCCGCTTGATGAATGCGGGGGCGTGTCTGGAGTGCGCTGTCGGCGGGTCCTCTGGTTGGACTCGCAGCGGAGAGAGACGCAGAATGCGCATGTCCCACAACATTAACTTGTTTACAAAAATGTCTCTTTCATAAATAAATAAACATAAATGATATATATAAATGAGGTAGATCCCCTCGAGTTGGTCAATTGAAAAGTAGCTCGCCTGCAGAAAAAGTGTGGGCACCCCTGAGTTAGATCCACTATGTACTGGACTCTTAAACTATTATGTTAGATCCACTATGGACTGGACTCTCACTATTATGTTAGATCTACTATGGACTGGACTCTCACTATTATGTTAGATCCACTATGGACTGGACTCTCACACTATTAAGTAAAATCTTCTATGGACTAGACTCTCACACTAATATGTTAGATCCACTATGGACTGGACTTTCACTATTAAGTTAGATCCACTATGTACTGGACTCTTAAACTATTATGTTAGATCCACTATGGACTGGACTCTACTATTATGTTAGATCCACTATGGACTGGACTCGCACACTATTATGTAAGATCCACTCTGAACTGGATTATCACTATTATGTTAGATCCACTATGGACTGGACTCTCACATTATTTTGTTAGATCCACTATGGACTGGACTCTCAAACGATTATGTTAGATCCACTATGGACTGGACTCTCACTATTATGTTAGATCTACTATGGACTGGACTCTCACTATTATGTTAGATCCACTATGGACTGAACTCTCACTATTATGTTAGATCCACTATGGACTGGACTCTCACTATTATGTTAGATCCACTATGTACTGGACTCTTAAACTATTGTGTTAGATCCACTATGGACTGGACTCTACTATTATGTTAAATCCACTATGGACTGGACTCTCACACTATTATGTAAAATCCATTCTGAACTGGATTATCACTATTATGTTAGATCCACTATGGACTGGACTCTCACACTATTATGTTAGATCGAGTATGGACTGGACTCTCTGGTGATTTAACCTCCAATTCCAACCCTTGATGCTGAGTGCCAAACATTGCACATGTCTTTTAGCGTATTCACTTGTGTGTGATATCATGTGCGATACAAGCAGCCATGGAGCGTGTTTACTTGTGTGCGATATCATGTGCGATACGAACAGCCCTGCAACGTGTTTACTTGTGTGTGATATCATGTGTGATACAAGCAGTCTTACGTAGTGTTTACTTGTGTGTGCGATATAAGGGGTCCTGCAGGGAGTTCACTTGTGTGTGATATCATTTGCGATACAAGCGGTCCTGCAGTGAGTTCACTTGTGCGTGATATCATGTGCGATACAAGCAGTCCAACAGTGTGTTGACTTGTATGTGATATCATGTGCGATACAAGCAGTCCTGCATAGTGTTTACTGTGTGTGATATCATGTGCGATACAAGCAGTCCTGCATAGTGTTCACTTGGGTGTGATATCATATGCGATACAAGCAGCCATGGAGCGTGTTTACTTGTGTGCGATATCATGTGCGATACAAGCAGCCCTGCAACGTGTTTACTTGTGTGTGATATCATGTGTGATACATGCGGTCCTGCATAGTGTTTACCGTGTGTGATATCATGTGTGATAGAAGCAGTCTTACGTTGTGTTTACTGTGTGTGATATCATGTGCGATACAAGGGGTCCTGCAGGGAGTTCACTTGTGTGTGATATCATTTGCGATACAAGCGGTCCTGCAGTGAGTTCACTTCTGTGTGAGATCATGTGCGATACAAGCGATCCGCAAGTGTGTTTACTTGTGTGTGATATCATGTGCGTTGCAAGCAGTCCAACAGTGTGTTGACTTGTATGTGATATCATGTGTTATACAAGCAGTCCTGCATAGTGTTTACTGTGTGTGATATCATGTGCGATACAAGCAGTCCTGCATAGTGTTCATTTGGGTGTGATATCATATGCGATACAAGCAGCCCTGCAGCATGTTTACTTGTGCGTGATATCATGTGCGATACAAGCAGTCCTGCAACGTGTTTACTTGTGCGTGATATCATGTGCGATACTAGCGGTCCTGCAGCGTGTCTACTTCTGTGTAATATCATGTGTGATACAAACGATCCGCAACTGTGTTTACTTGTGTGTCATATAATGTGAAATACAAGCAGTCCAACAGTGTGTTGACTTGTATGTGATATCATGTGCGATACAAGCAGTCCTGCAGCGTGTTTACTTGTGTGTGATATCATGTGCGATACAAGCAGTCTTGCAGCGTGTTTACTTGTGTGTGATATCATGGGCGACACAAGCTGACCTGCAACGTGTTTACTTGTGTGTGATATCATGTGCGATACAAGCAGTCCTGCATAGTGTTTATTGTGTGTGATATCATGTGTGATAAAAGCAGTCTTGCGTAGTGTTTACTGTGCGTGATATCATGGGCGATACAAGCGGTCCTGCAACGTGTTTACTTGTGCGTGATATCATGTGCGATACAAGCGGTCCTGCAGAGTGTCTACTTCTGTGTGATATCATGTGCGATACAAGCGATCCGCAAGTGTGTTTACTTGTGTGTGATATAATGTGAGATACAAGCAGTCCAACAGTGTGTTGACTTGTATGTGATATCATGTGCGGTACAAGCAGTCCAACAGTGTGTTGACTTGTATGTGATATCATGTGCGATACAAGCAGCCATGGAGCGTGTTTACTTGTGTGCGATATCATGTGCGATACAAGCAGTCCTGCAACGTGTTTACTTGTGTGTGATATCATGTGTGATACATGCGGTCCTGCATAGTGTTTACCGTGTGTGATATCATGTGTGATAGAAGCAGTCTTACGTAGTGTTTACTGAGTTTGATATCATGTGCGATACAAGGGGTCCTGCAAGGGAGTTCACTTGTGTGTGATATCATGTGCGATACTAGCGGTCCTGCAGAGTGTCTACTTCTGTGTAATATCATGTGCGATACAAGCGATCCGCAAGTGTGTTTACTTGTGTGTGATATAATCTGAGATATAAGCAGTCCAACAGTGTGTTGACTTGAATGTGATATCATGTGTTTTACAAGCACTCCTGCATAGTGTTTACTGTGTGTGATATCATGTGCGATACAAGCAGTCCTGCATAGTGTTCACGTGGGTGTGATATCATATGCGATACAAGCAGCCCTGCAGCATGTTTACTTGTGTGTGATATCATGTGCGATACAAGCAGTCCTGCAGCGTGTTTACTTGTGTGTGATATCATGTGCGATACAAGCAGTCTTGCAGCGTGTTTACTTGTGTGTGATATCATGGGCGATACAAGCGGTCCTGCAACGTGTTTACTTGTGCGTGATGCGTGATATCATGTGCGATACTAGCGGTCCTGCAGCGTGTCTACTTCTGTGTGATATCATGTGTGATACAAACGATCCGCAACTCTGTTTACTTGTGTGTCATATAATGTGAGATACAAGCAGTCCAACAGTGTGTTGACTTGTATGTGATATCACGTGCGATACAAGCAGTCCTGCATCATGTTTACTTGTATCTGATATCATGTGTGATACAAGCAGTCTTGCAGCATGTTTACTTGTGTGTGATATCATGTGCGATACAAGCAGTCCTGCATAGGGTTTACTTGTGTGTGATATCGTGTGCGATACAAGCAGTCCTGCATAGGGTTTACTTGTGTGTGATATCATGTGCGATACAAGCAGTCCTGCATAGGGTTTACTTGTGTGTGATATCATGTGCGATACAAGCAGTCCTGCATAGGGTTTACTTGTGTGTGATTAAAACTGACTTTAACACTTTTAATGTGTTAGCTTATTTTTTGCACTTAAATGCCGTTTAATACTGTTAGTAACTGGAAGCAGCGTTTGATTGTACGACCACAGAGATGGTTGTGTGCCACTTACTACCGCCATTGTGTGTTTGTCCTGCAGAGAGAGTCTCTTCTCCAGGGACTCGGTCAGTTCTGGGATGGTGCTGATGCGCTTCTCTGTCATGGCCGACTTGGGGCGCCCGCTGTCGTCGGAGGAGGCCCTGCGAGCTCTCTGGTGACCTCGCACCTCATCCTTCTCTTCCCTCTTCTGCCCGTGGACGGTGGCCGGCGCCATGGCGTTGGCGTGCAGCCGCTTCAGCTTCATGGCGTCTAATTGGGACTGACAAAGAAATTAAGGTTTTACACAGCGTTACACAATTTTACACATTACAGAGCGCCACACAGCGTTACACAGTGTTACACAACGTTACGCCGCGCTACATGTTACTCAATGTTACACATTATGACAGCTTCACACAGCAAGCGCCACACAGCGTTATACAACATTACGCAATGTTACACGTTATTCAATGTTACATGTCCCACAGCGTCTCACAGTGTTACACAATTGTACACATCACACAATTTTACAAGTTACGCAGCTATACGCAGCGTTACGCAGTGTTACACAACATTACCCAACGTTACATGTTACTCAATGTTACACAGCGCCACAAAGGTTTACACAGCATTACACAGTGTTACACGATTTTACGCATTACACAGCATTACACAGCATTACACAGCATTACTCAGCATTAGACAGCATTAGACAGCGTTACACAATTTTAGATGTTACACAGTATTACACAGCGTTGTGGAATTCGACAGGTTACACTGCATTACACAGAGTTACACGGTGTTACACAATGTTACACGTTACACACAGCGTTATGCAGCGTTACACGACATTACGCAATGTTACACGTTATTCAATGTAACACGTCACACAGCGTCTCACAGGGTTACACAGTGTTACACAATTGTACACATTAGACAGCATTACACAATTGTACAAGTTGCGCAGCTCTACACAGCATTACGCAGCTTTACACAACATTACCCAATGTTACATGTTACTCAATGTTACACGTTACACAGTGTCACAAAGCGTTACACAGCATTACACAGTGTTACAAGTTTTTATGCATTACACAGCATTACACAGCGTTACACAATTTGACATGTTACACGGTATTACACAGCGTTATGGAATTTGACAGGTTACACTGCATTACACAGTGTTACACGGTGTTACACAGAGTTATACAATTTGCCATTTTACACAGTGTTACACAGTGTTACACAATTTGACACGTTACACAGCGTTATGTGGCATTACACAATTTTGCACAGTGTTACACAATTTTACACTGTGTTACACAATTTGACATGTTACATAACGTTACAGAGCGCTACATGGCGTTACACAGCCTTACACATCGTTACACAGCGCTCCACAATTTGACATGTTGCGCATCGTTACACAGTGCTACACAGTGTTACACGACGATACACAATTTTACACAACCATTCACAAATGTTAGCCAACGTTAAATAACCTCCAATAATGGTTGGTAGGGTTTTCATTCACCGTCTCATTGATCTTATCGTACAGTCAAACTTTACGTTAAGGGACCAAGGGAACATGGAAGGAAGGAAGGAAGGAAGGAAGGAGGGAGGGGAAGGAACAAAGGAAGGAAAGAAGGGTGTGAAGGAAGGAATGAGTTAAGGATTGAAGGAAGGAAGGAAGGAAGGATGGAGGGAAGGAAGGAAGGAATAAATTAAGGAATGAGTGAAGGAAGGAAGGAAGGAAGGAACAAAGGAAGGAAGGAAGGAAGGAATGAGTTAAGGGTTGAAGGAAAGACGGATTATAGGAAGGAAGGAAGGAAGGAATGAGTTATGGGTTGAAGAAAGGAAGGAAGAAAGGAGGGAAGAAAGGAACAAAGAAAGGAAGAACTGAGTTAAGGATTGAAGGAAAAAAGGATTATAGGAAGGAAGGAATGAACAAAGGGGGAATGAGTAATGAATTTAAAGAAGGAAGTATAGGAGAGAAGGAATATAGGAAAGAAGGAAGGAAGGAAGGAAGGAACGAACGTACGAACAAAGGAAGGAAGGAACGAACAAACAAACAAAGGAAGGAATTAGTTAAGGCTTGAAGGAAGACAGGAACATAGGAAGAAAGGTATAAAGGTGCAGAGGAAGGAAGAAAGGATTTAGAAATAAAGGAACATAAGAAAGAAAGGAGGAAGGAAGGAAAGAACAAATGAAAAAAGGAAGGAATTAATGAGTGAAAATTTTAAAGAAGGAAGAAATGAAAGAAGAACAGAAGAAATGAAGGAAGAGCAGGAGGAAGGAAGGAAGAAAGGAAAAAGGAATTAAGGAAGGATTAAATTAAGGAATGAGTGAAGGAAGGAAGAAAGGAAGAAAGGAAGGAAGGAAGAGCAGGAGGAAGAAAGGAAGGAAGGAAGAAAGGAAAAAGGAATTAAGGAAGGAATAAATTAAGGAATGAGTGAAGGAAGGAAGGAAGGAAAGAAGGAAGGAAGAAAGGAAGGAAGGAAGAAAGGATGGAAGGAAGGAAGGAAGGAATAAATTAAGGAATGAGTGAAGGAAGAAAGGAAGAAATGAAGGAAGAGCAGGAGGAAGAAAGGAAGGAAGGAAGAAAGGAAAAAGGAATTAAGAAAAGAATAAATTAAGGAATGAGTGAAGGAAGGAAGGAAGGAAAGAAGGAAGGAAGCAAGGAAGGAAGGAAGCAAGGAAGGAAGGAATAAATTAAGGAATGAGTGAAGGAAGGAAGGGAAAGAAGGAAGGAATAAATTAAGGAATGAGTGAAGGTAAGGAAGGACGGAAGGGAGAAAGGAAGGAAGGAAGGAAGAAAGAAAGAAAGGAAGAAAGAAAGGAAGCAAGGAAGGAAGGAATAAATTAAGGAATGAGTGAAGGAAGGAAGGAAGGAAGGGAAAGAAGGAAGGAATAAATTAAGGAATGAGTGAAGGAATGAGTGAAGGTAAGGAAGGACGGAAGGGAGAAAGGAAGGAATGAAGGAAGGAAGAAAGAAAGGAAGAAAGGAAGGAAGGAAGAAAGGAAGGATGTACATGTGTGTTCCATTACTTGCATCTATTATGTACAATTTTAAAGAAGTTGTTTTCCAACCATGATCAGATGTTTGTAAATAAGCTGAGATAGGCACCAGCGCCCCCCGCAACCCCAAAAGGGAATAAGCGGTAGAAAATGGATGGATGGATGTAATATTTATGGAAGTTTCAGTCCGGACTTAAGGAGAACCAAAGTACTTTTAAAGATGGTAAACGATCTCAGGTGGAGTTCTGACTCTCCAGAACTCTCCATCTTGGTTCTACTGGATCTCAGTGCTGCCTTAAATCCAGTAAATCACCTCATTCTTTGAAACAGACTGCGCCACCTGCTGGACCTCCCTGGTAAAGTTCTCCAACAGTCCAGATGGAACATTCCAGCTCCTCAAAGACCCATGACATCACATGTGGTGTGCCTCCAGGATCAGTTTGAGGTCCTATTCTTTTTCATATTTACACCAGTCCTTTGTCTCCAATGAGAACTATTTTAAATTGCATTTCAGCTATGAAGTCCTGGGTGGCAGATGACTTTGTACAGCTAAAACCAGGACAAGACTGAAGTCTTAGTCATTGGCCCTGAGGCCCTGAGAGAGAAACATATCCAAACTACTATCATTGTCTTCAACTCCATCACTCCAAGTGAAAAAACTGGGCGTCGTTTTTCGACGTTGACCTTAGTTTTATACCATATTCTTGCTTTATTACACGCTGTATAGATCAATCAATCAATCAATGTTTATTTATATAGCCCCAAATCACAAATGTCTCAAAGGACTGCACAAATCATTACGACTACAACATCCTCGGAAGAACCCACAAAAGGGCAAGGAAAACTCACACCAAGTGGGCAGGGAGAATTCACATCCAGTGGGACGCCAGTGACAATGCTGACTATGAGAAACCTTGGAGAGGACCTCAGATGTGGGCAACCCCCCCCCTCTAGGGGACCGAAGGCAATGGATGTCGAGCGGGTCTAACATGATACTGTGAAAGTTCAATCCATAGTGGCTCCAACACAGCCGCGAGAGTTCAGTTCAAGCGGATCCAAGACAGCAGCGAGAGTCCCGTCCACAGGAAACCATCTCAAGCGGAGGCGGATCAGCAGCGTAGAGATGTCCCCAACTGATACAGGCGAGCGGTCCATCCTGGGTCCCGGCGAGCGGTCCATCCTGGGTCTCGACTCTGGACAGCCAGTACTTCATCCATGGTCATCGGACCGGACCCCCTCCACAAGGGAGGGGGGGACATAGGAGAAAGAAAAGAAGCGGCAGATCAACTGGTCTAAAAAGGAGGTCTATTTAAAGGCTAGAGTATACAGATGAGTTTTAAGGTGAGACTTAAATGCTTCTACTAAGGTAGCATCTCGAACTTTTACCGGGAGGGCATTCCAGAGTACTGTAGCCCGAAATTAAAACGCTCTATAGCCCGCAGACTTTTTTTGGGCTTTGGGAATCACTAATAAGCCGGAGTCCTTTGAACGCAGATTTCTTGCCGGGACATATGGTACAATACAATCGGCAAGATAGGCTGGAGCTAGACCGTGTAGTATTTTATACGTAAGTAGTAAAACCTTAAAGTCACATCTTAAGTGCACAGGAAGCCAGTGCAGGTGAGCCAGTACAGGCGTAATGTGATCAAACTTTCTTGTTCTTGTCAAAAGTCTAGCAGCCGCATTTTGTACCAACTGTAATCTTTTAATGCTAGACATGGGGAGACCCGAAAATAATACGTTACAGTAATCGAGACGAGACGTAACAAACGCATGGATAATGATCTCGGCGTCTTTAGTGGACAAAATGGAGCGAATTTTAGCGATATTGCGGAGATGAAAGGCCGTTTTAGTAACGCTTTTAATGTGTGACTCAAAGGAGAGAGTTGGGTCGAAGATAATACCCAGATTTTTTACAGAGTCACCTTGTTTTATTATTTGGTTGTCAAATGTTGAAGTTGTATTATTAAATAGAGGTCGGTGTCTAGCAGGACCGATAATCAGCATTTCCGTTTTTTTGGCATTAAGTTGCAAAAAGTTTGCGGACATCCATTGTTTAATTTCATTAAGGAATGAGTGAAGGTCATTACAGGATTACAACACCCTGATTTCTGGTTTTTGCACGCTTGCAATTACTCCAGAATTTAGCAGCACATGGACCAGAAGGCGGGCTCACATTACACCAGTTTTAAAATCTCTGCATTGGCTCCCTGTGTGTTCCAGTGTCAATTCTAAGGTTTTCTTATAATTTATAAAGGTTTTTAATGGTATTGGGCCTTATTATCTTTCATATTTGCTTTTATCCATCAAACCTTCCCGGATCCTGAGATCCTTCGGCACTCGTCTCCTAATTAATCCAAAAGTCAGGACACAAAATCACGGGGATGGCATCTTTCCACTATTATGGCCCCTGTCTATGAAACAGGCATATAGAATATGATGTATTTTTTATTGTATAATAAACATTCAAGTGAAATTAAATAAGTCACTTTCCTGTGGAATAAACAGAGTTAAAACGTAAAAGAAATTCACCGGAACGTATCCTGACAAAGACCAGAAGGCGGTTGCGCGTTACACCAGTTTTAAAATCTCTGCATTGGTTCGCCATGTGTTGCAGTATCAATCTTAAGGTTATTCGGACGATTTATAAAAAAAAAAAAAAAAAAAATTATGGTATTGGGGCTTCTTATCTTTTCAGATTTTTTTTTAACATACGAACATTCGCGAATCCTGAGATTTCTTTGGCTCCGAATTATTCCGAAATTCAGGACACAAAGTCACAGGATGGCATCTTTCCATTATTATGGCCCCCGTCTATGAAACAGGAATATAGAATATGATGTAATTGTTATTGTATAAGAAACATTATTTTATTATTTATTTAATCTGACCACAGAATTTTCCTCCGGAAGGTCCACGTGATGTCAAATGAAACAAAAATGGAGCTGTTTGGCCACAATACCCAGCAAGATGTCAGGAAGACCTTTAATCCCAGGAACACCAAGCCTACCGTCAAGCCTGGTGGTGGTAGTATTATGCTCTGGGCCTGTTTTGCTGCCAATGGAACTCGTGCTTTATAGAGAGTAAATGGGACAGTGAAAAAGGAGGATTACCTCCAAATTAAATCATCAGCCCGGAGGTTGGGTCTTGGGCGCAGTTGGGTGTTCCAACAGGACAATGACCCCCAAACACACCTCAAAAGTGGTAAAGGAATGGCTAAATCCGGCTATAATGAAGGTTGTAGAATGACCTTCCAAAAGGTCCTGACTTAAACGTGTGGACAATGCTGAAGAAACAAGTCCAAGTCAGAAAACCAACAAATTTAGCTGAACTGCACCAATTTTGTCGAGAGGAGTGGTCAAATTTTCAACCGGAATCTTCCGGATGGCTACACAAAAGCGCCTTATTGCAGTGAAACTTGCCAAGCGACATGTAACCAAACACTAACATTTGGTCACATTTTTAGTCGACTCATAATAAATTCACAAAAGAAGCAAAATTCATGAATGTTTTTTTGTGACCAACAATCATGTGCTCCAATCACTCTATCACAAAAAAAAAAAAGAGTTGTAGAAATGATTGGAAACTCGTCACAGCCATGAAATTATGTTCTTTACAAGTGTATGTAAACTTTTGACCATGACTGTATATACATATACATATACATATACATATATATATACATATATATATACATATACACATCAATGTATAGTAACTGCATGTAAAGTAACTGTATAGTTACTTTACATGCAGTTACTATACATAGATATGTATATGTGTTTATATGTATATGTATATACAGTCAGCTTTTGGCCCTCGGCCTAATTCTTTTAGCCCAATGTGGCCCCACAGTCAAAAATTATAACACCCCTGATTTACACAATGTTAACAGTTAAAAAAAACAATGAAATAATGATATTATTATTGTGAATATTAATCAATCAATCAATCAATGTTTACTTGTATAGCCCTAAATCACTAGTGTCTCAAAGGGCTGCACAAACCACTACGACATCCTCGGTTGGCCCACATAAGGGCAAGGAAAAACTCACACCCAGTAGGACGTCGGTGACAATGATGACTATGAGAACCTTGGAGAGGAGGAAAGCAATGGATGTCGAGCGGGTCTAACATGATACTGTGAAAGTTCAATCCATAATGGATCCAACACAGTCGCGAGAGTCCAGTCCAAAGCGGATCCAACACAGCAGCGAGAGTCCCGTTCACAGCGGAGCCAGCAGGAAACCATCCCAAGCGAAGGCGGATCAGCAGCGCAGAGATGTCCCCAGCCGATACACAGGCGAGCAGTACATGGCCATCGGACCGGACCCCCTCCACAAGGGAGAGTGGGACATAGGAGAAAAAGAAAAGAAACGGCAGATCAACTGGTCTAAAAAGGGTGTCTATTTAAAGGCTAGAGTATACAAATGAGTTTTAAGGTGAGACTTAAATGCTTCTACTGAGGTGGCATCTCGTACTGTTACCGGGAGGGCATTCCAGAGTACTGGAGCCCGAAATGAAAACGCTCTATAGCCCGCAGACTTTTTTTGGGCTTTGGGAATCACTAATAAGCCGGAGTCCTTTGAACGCAGATTTCTTGCCGGGACATATGGTACAATACAATCGGCAAGATAGGATGGAGCTAGACCGTGTAGTATTTTATACGTAAGTAGTAAAACCTTAAAGTCACATCTTAAGTGCACAGGAAGCCAGCGCAGGTGAGCCAGTACAGGCGTAATGTGATCAAACTTTCTTGTTCTTGTCAAAAGTCTAGCAGCCGCATTTTGTACCAACTGTAATCTTTTAATGCTAGACATGGGGAGACCCCAAAATAATACGTTACAGTAATCGAGACGAGGCGTAACAAACGCATGGATAATGATCTCAGTGTCATAACCCGCTACCCCGGTCATGGCATGATTTATGTTTGGTAGTTTTTCTGTGTTAGTCTGTTTCCTAGGTGCACCCTCCTTCCTTGTTTACTTTCGGTTTCCATGGGCACTAATTCTCCTCACCTGTTTTAGTTTTGCAATTAGTGTTCCCACCAGGTGTTTTGGTTCATCACCTCCCTTTATAGTGTGCTGTCACCCAGCAATAGTTGCTGGGTCAATGTTAGCTGAAGGCAACATTTACGTTCTCCTGTTTCTTCTCCTTGCAATAGTAAGTTTGTATAGACTAGCATTCCTCGTGTTTTCACTTTGGTGACATTTTGGTTTTGCTCCACGCTTGTCAGCGTCCTCAGTTTGTATTTTGTTGATGCTGCTTTAATTATATTAAAAATACTTAATCTTGCCTCCACGCTACTCCTGCATGCTTCCTGCGTTGCTGAGGAACACAACAATCGAAGCCATGCGCCCTCGAAGACGTAACACTCAGCGTCTTTACTGGACAGAATGGAGCGAATTTTAGCGATATTACGGAGATGAAAGAAGGCCGTTTTAGTAACGCTTTTAATGTGTGACTCAAAGGAGAGAGTTGGGTCGAAGATAACACCCAGATTTTTTACCGTGTCGCCTTGTTTAATTATTTGGTTGTCAGATGTTAGAGTTGTATCATTAAATAGAGGTCGGTGTCTAGCAGGACCGATAATCAGCATTTTGGCGTTAAGTTGCAAAAAATTAGCGGACATCCATTGTTTGATTTCATTAAGACACGCCTCCAGCTGACTACAATCCGGCGTGTTGGTCAGCTTTAGGGGCATGTAGAGTTGGGTGTCATCAGCATAACAGTGAAAGCTAACACCGTATTTGCGTATGATGTCACCTAGCGGCAGCATGTAGATGCTGAAGAGTGCAGGGCCAAGGACCGAACCCTGGGGAACGGTGTTAGCTTTCACTGTTATGCTGATGACACCCAACTCTACATGCCCCTAAAGCTGACCAACACGCCGGATTGTAGTCAGCTGGAGGCGTGTCTTAATGAAATTAAACAATGGATGTCCGCTAATTTTTTGCAACTTAACGCCAAAATGCTGATTATCGGTCCTGCTAGACACCGACCTCTATTTAATAATACAACTCTAACATTTGACAACCAAACAATTAAACAAGGCGACACCTTAACATAGTCCGAGGTCACATTGTTATGGGAGACGCACTGCACCCTGTCAGTAAGATAAGAGTTAAACCAAGACAGGGCTAAGTCTGACATACCAATTCGTGTTTTGATCAGTTCTAATAAAATATTATGATCGACGGTATCGAAAGCAGCGCTAAGCAACATAGATGACGCATCAGAATCCATCGTTAGCAATAGATCATTAGTCATTTTTGCGAGGGCTGTCTCCATGGAGTGATTTGCCCTGAAACCGGATTGAAAGGTTTCACATAGATTGTTAGACGCCAAGTGTTCATTTAACTGCTCCGCAACAATTTTTTCGAGGATTTTTGAATATAATAATATGGAGTTTAGTCCTGTAAGACTTTCATGGACAAAGGTGAAGTTTTTACCACGGTGGGAAGCGATGCCCTTCGGTCCACTTTGGTCCGTACGGGTCTTCGAAAGCTCCGTTTCCTGTCCCTGGACCGTCCGCCCTCCGCGCCGTGGCCCCAGTAGCTGCTCATCCACTTGGTGAAGTTGCCGTCGTCGTCCTCGTCGTTGTCCGTGATGATGGCGGGCAGCAGACGCAGCGCCATGGTGGCACACGCAGGCTGCTGACTGGGGACGATACCGGCCGCGACCCCGATATCCTTCTCGTTCTTCGGGTGGAGAGGAATGAAGGTCACTGGTGTTGGACGCGAGGTTTTGGCACCGAGCCTCTTTTGTCTTTCCAGCGAGGCAGCAGCCTGAGGCAAAGTCCACTCGCCATACTTTCCATGCGCGTGACCTATAATCATCGATAATTATGGAGCGCGGTTTGACACCGCATGTGTCCCACTGGCCTCCAGCTCGTGTCACACAACTCATCTCATATCTACACAATTCGTCTCTCGCCGCACACCAGGACAACTGCACAACACATCTCAGAAGGCAGGCTCGCATTACACCAGTTTTAAAATCTGAGCATTGGCTCCCTGTGTGTCCCGGGATCAACTTTAGGCTTCTTCTTGTCGTTTATAAATGTTTTTAAGGTATCAATCAATCAATCAATGTTTATTTATATAGCCCCAAATCACAAATGTCTCAAAGGACTGCACAAATCATTACGACTACAACATCCTCGGAAGAACCCACAAAAGGGCAAGGAAAACTCACACCCAGTGGGCAGGGAGAATTCACATCCAGTGGGACGCCAGTGACAATGCTGACTATGAGAAACCTTGGAGAGGACCTCAGATGTGGGCAACCCCCCCCACCCCCCTCTAGGGGACCGAAAGCAATGGATGTCGAGCGGGTCTAACATGATACTGTGAAAGTTCAATCCATAGTGGCTCCAACACAGCCGCGAGAGTTCAGTTCAAAGCGGATCCAAGACAGCAGCGAGAGTCCCGTCCACAGGAAACCATCTCAAGCGGATCAGCAGCGTAGAGATGTCCCCAACCGATACAGGCGAGCGGTCCATCCTGGGTCCCGACGAGCGGTCCATCCTGGGTCTCGACTCTGGACAGCCAGTACTTCATCCATGGTCATCGGACCGGACCCCCTCCACAAGGGAGGAGGGGACATAGGAGAAAGAAAAGAAGCGGCAGATCAACTGGTCTAAAAAGGAGGTCTATTTAAAGGCTAGAGTATACAGATGAGTTTTAAGGTGAGACTTAAATGCTTCTACTGAGGTAGCATCTCGAACTGTTACCGGGAGGGCATTCCAGAGTACTGGAGCCCGAACGGAAAACGCTCTATAGCCCGCAGACTTTTTTTGGGCTCTAGGAATCACTAATAAGCCGGAGTCTTTTGAACGCAAATTTCTTGCCGGGACATACGGTACAATACAATCGGCAAGATAGGCTGGAGCTAGACCGTGTAGTATTTTATACGTAAGTAGTAAAACCTTAAAGTCACATCTTAAGTGCACAGGAAGCCAGTGCAGGTGAGCCAGTACAGGCCCTTCATATCGCTCAGATTTGCTCACACTAATTGTCCGGTTCAAACACTGATGACATCTATTAAACAAGACAAGAAGCAAGGAATCAAACAGAGACAGAATTCAATTTTTAGCTCAGTGAGGAGAAACGTGTACATCTGCACCCTTGCACGGTGTAATCACGCTCTGCCAAAAGATTGCACGCCTCCTTCTTGTATTTGGACCGTCCCTGACCACATGGCGATAGCTGCTTCCGAAGGGACGGGGTCGCAAGCAGCCGTCGCCTTTGATTACGAAACAGTTCAAAAGAAAAGGTTGGTTAAAAAAAAAGAGGTCGTAAAAAGCTTCAAACAGAGGTTCGTAAAAGAGTTTAAAAAAGCGGTGCCTGGAGGGGAGTCGGGCCCTGCTTCCTCGCCGCTTTGTAGTTCTTGGGTCACGACAAAATCTTCCTGTCGATTACAATACATGAAAGAAACAGAACACCTCCATGTTGCTTCCCATCCTACACAGTGGAGTTTTACAAGCCTTCTTCTTGGTAGGTTCATAGACATGTTTTTGCATCTCGCCGGGCACTCAATGTACAAACCCCGTTTCCATATGAGTTGGGAAATTGAGTTTGATGTAAATATAAACGGAATACAATGATTTGCAAATCCTTTTCAACCCATATTCAGTTGAATATGCTACAAAGACAACATATTTGATGTTCAAATTGATAAACATCTTTTTTTTGTGCAAATAATCATTAACTTTAGAATTTGATGCCAGCAACACGTGACAAAGAAGTTGGGAAAGGTGGCAACAAATACTGATAAAATTGAGGAATGCTCATCAAACCCTTATATGGAACATCCCACAGGTGTGCAGGCTAATTGGGAACAGGTGGGTGCCATGATTGGGTATAAAAGCAGCTTCCATGAAATGCTAAGTAATTCACAAACAAGGATGGGGCGAGGGTCACCACTTTGTAAGCAAATTGTCGAACAGTTTTAGACCAACATTTCTGAACGAGCTATTGCAAGGAATTTGGGGGTTTTACCATCTACGGTCCGTAAAATTGTCAAAAAGTTCAGAGAATTTGGAGAAATCACTGCATGTAAGGGATGATATTTTAGACTTTTGATCCCTCAGGCGGTATTGCATCAACAACCGACAGCAGTGTGTAAAGGATATCACCACATGGGGTCAGAAACACTTCATAAAACCACTGTCAGTAACTACAGTTGGTCGCTACATCTGTAAGTGCAAGTTAAAACTACTATGCAAAGCCAAACCCATTTATCAACAACACCCTGAAACGCCGCCGGCTTGGCTGGGCCCGAGCTCACCTAAGATGGACTGATGCAAAGTGGACAGGTGTCAGGTCGTCTGACGAGTCCACATTTCAAATTATATATGGAAACAGAGGATGTGGTGTCCTCCAGAACAAAGAGGAAAATAACCATTCGGATTTTTATAGGCGCTAAGTTCACAGGCCAGCATCTGTGATGGTATGGGGGTGTATTAGTGCCCAAGGCATGGGTAACTTACACATCTGTGAAGGCACCAATAATGCTGAAAGGTCCATGCAGGTTTTGGAGCAACATATGTTGTTGCCCAAGCAACGTTATCATGGACGCCCCTGCTTATTTCAGCAAGACAATGCCAAGCCACTTGCTACAACAGCGTGGCTTCGTAGTAAAAGAGTGCGGGTACTTTCCTGGCCCGCCTGCAGTCCAGACCTGTCTCCCATCGAAAATGTGTGGCGCATTATGAAGTGTAAAATACGACAGCGGATTGTTGAACGACTGAAGCTCTACATAAAACAAGAATGGGAAAAAATTCCACTTTCAAAGCTTCAACAATTAGTTTCCTCAGTTCCCAAACGTTTATTGAGTGTTGTTAAAAGAAAAGGTGATGTAACACAGTGGTGAACATGCCCTTTCCCAACTACTTTGGCACGTGTTGCAGCCATGAAATTCTAAGTTAATTATTATTTGCAAAAAAAATAAAGTGTATGAGTTTGAACACCAAATATCTTGTCTTTGTAGTGCATTCAATTGAAAATGGGTTGAAAAGGATTTCCAAATCATTGTATTCCGTTTATATTTACATCTAACACAATCTCCCAACTCATATGGAAACGGGGTTTGTAACACAAAGTGATAACTTAGAAACAAATATTCTAACACTAATCACTGAGCAGGAGACAAGAATTTCTGTCTTGCCTCTCGTGAGGGCGGGCACATTTTTTTCCCACTCCCTTCTTCTCCCTGCTTGCTCTCTTTGTTTTGTCTTGTCTAAACTTTTGTGAAGCCTCTTTCTTTGCGCTGTCCCTCCAAATCTAAATAGCAGACATGGAAGGAAAAGAGGTTCGGGGGAGCCTGGCTGCCCTGATGGAACCATCGCTGCGGGGTACGTGATTCATGTGCCTCTCAGTCCTTTCCATCAAGGACGTGGAAGACATCTCTCTATTTGGAACCGTGCTGATTGGACTGGGCATTGCTCTGGTGCAGGGGTGCCCACACTTTTTCTGCAGGCGAGCTACTTTTCAATTGACCAACTCAAGGGGATCTACCTCATTTATATATATCATTTATATGTATTTATTTATGAAAGAGACATTTTTGTAAACAAATTAAATGTGTTTAATGATAATACAAGCATGTGTAACACATATAGATGTCTTTCTTTCACAAAGACAAGAATATAAGTTGGTGTATTACCTGATTCTGATGACTTGCATTGATTGGAATCAGACAGTAATGATGATAACGCCCACATTTTCAAATGGAGGAGAAAAAAAGTTGTCCTTTCTGTACAATACCACATGAAAGTGGTTGGTTTTTGGCATCTAATTCATCCAGCTTCCATACACTTTACAAGAAAAACATTGGCGGCAAATTCCGTAGCTTGCTTGATTGACATTCACGGCACCCGAGGGTCTTGTGAGATGACGCTGGCTGCTGCCAGTTCATTATTATGAAAAAATGACAGAGAGGAAGGCGAGAAACACTTTTTATTTCAACAGACTTTCGCGCCGTCCCTTCCGTCAAAACTCTAAAGGCCGACTGCACATTTCCTATCTTCACAATAAAAGCCCTGCTTCATGCTGCCTGCGCTAACAAAATAAGAGTCTCAGAAAGCTGGCGTGCACAAGTGATGTGCACGCCAGCTTTCTGAGGGATCGCTTGTGCACGCCAGTTTTCCGAGACTCTGTATTTAGTTAGCGCAGGCAGCATGAAGCAGGGCTTTTATTGTGAAGATAGGAAATGTGCAGTCGGCCTTTAGAGTTTTGACGGAAGGTACGGCGCGAGAGTCTGTTGAAATAAAAAGTGTTTCTCGCCTTCCTCTCGGTCATATTTTCATAATAATGATCTTGCAGCAGCCAGCGTCATCTCACAAGACCCTCCGGTACCGTGAATGTCATTTAAGTGACGTCTTGGTGAAGATTGATGATCACAAATTTTTAGGTCTATTTTTTTTAAAAGCCTGGCTGGAGATCGACTGACACACCCCCCGCGGTCGACTGGTAGCTCGCGATCGACGTAATGGGCACCCCTGCTCTGGTGTAATCGTAAATTTCGTAAGACCAATGTAACAACTCAAGGAGACCAAAGGCTGTTCGTCGCAATGTCTGCTCGCGGAAAACAAACATCCTAATCTACGATTTGACTCCCTCGAATGGCCTTGACGCTGTAAACAACAGAAACAGGCTGTTCTGAAAACATCCCCCGAGGACACCTCAATGATGGACGCTTTTTGACCTCCCTCCCTCCCTCCTCAATGACACCTGGAGTCCAACTTTTGTTTGCATCCAGAACAGTTCCAGGCCTATGACCACTACATCAACACACCCAAGACAATGGGCATACACACACACCCACCCTCCCCCACCCCACGCCTTCACCACCGCTTGTTTTCCTAACGGGGCGCCTTTGGTGACCCAACAGCGTTCCGGTTTTGTAACCCTGTACACTGTTTGTTTGTCTAATCTTGAACGGGTTTGTAGTGGAAAACGTAGTTTCGTTGCACTTGTGCAATGACAATAAAGTCCTATCCTATCCTAGGAAGATTTCCGAAAAGTTCAACACCTCCTGGACTGACATGGTCTTCATCTTCACAACACCAACAACAAATCAAAGAGTTTCTACCCGATAACTCTGAAAAAGTGACAAGCTGGCAGCTTTTAGGTTGAGGACGCTTGGCCGCTGGCCAGAATCGAGTAGCATCAGACAAATGGGACAGTGTGTGTTTGGCATACACACACGCACGCACACACACACACACACACCATGCTAACCTAGAGTCTGACAACAACAAATTGTTCCACCTTCGGGCACAATGTATTCTATGTGAGATCTCATCACATGTACACAACAGTTTCCTGACCCCGTATACACACACATTGTTTCTCATCTCCAGAAGAAGAGGCCACCAGGAACGAGACCAAGGGAGAAGAAAGTCGTGAAGTTAACTTTCCGTTTCGATCCCCGTCAATCTAAAGCAGTAGGTGGACAAAGTCATGCAAGGAGAGCGAGAGGAGGTTCATTTGTGTCTTTGTTAATCATTTCTGTTCGAATTTTGTGAACTTACATTGTTTTTTTTTACACTGAATTTCATACACAGATTTTTTAAACACTGAAATTTTAAAAACTTAATTTTCATACACTGAAATTTGGAATACTAAATATTTTTTACACAAAATGTTTTTATTTAATATTTTTACACTATTTCTTTTATACGCTTAACTTTTATACACTGAAATTTTAAATACTGAATATTTTTAGACTGATTTTTTTAAACATTGATTTTTTTTTTACACTGAGTTTTTATACATTGAATTTTTAAACACTGAATATTTTTACACTGATTTTTCTAAACACTTATTTTTCATACAATGAAATTCTGATATTTTTTAAACCTTGTAGATTTTACACTGATTTTTTTAGAAATTGTTGTTTTTTTTTACATTGAATTTTTATACACAGATTTTTTTAAACACTGAACTTTTAAACACTTAATTTTCATACACTGAAATTTTAAATACTAAATATTTTGACACAATTCAATATTTTTACACTGATTTTTCAAACATTTAATTTTTATACACTGAAATTTTAAAAACTGAATACATTTACACTGATTTTTTTAAACACTTAATTTTCATACACTGAAATTTTAAATACTGAACATTTTTACACTGATTTTTTTAAACATTGATTTTTTTACACTGATTTTTTTAATAAATTTATTTTTCAAACACTTAATTTACATACACCGAAATTTTAAATACTAATTATTTTTACACTGATTTTTTTCCTTTAATATTTTTACACAGATTTTTTTAATTTAACATTTTTACACTGATTTTTTAAAATACTTAATTTTTATACACTGAAATTTTAAATACTGAATATTTTTTACACTGATTTTTTTAAACATTAAATATTTTACACTGATTTTTTAATCATTGATTTTTTTTTACACTGAATTTTTTACACTGACGTTTTAAAGACAGAATATACGTACACTGAATTTTTAAACACTGAATATTTTTACACAGATTTTTTTTAAACACTTCATTTTATACTCTGGAATTTTTAATACTGAATATTTTTAATACCGAATATTTTAACACTGATTTTTTTAAACAATGAATATTTTAAACTGATTTTTTAAACATTGTGTTTTATACACTGGATATTTATACATAAAAATTTTTACACTGACGTTTTAGACACTGAATTTTTAAACACTGAATATTTTTACACTGATTTTTTTAAACACTGAATTTTGAAACACTTAATTTTTATACAATGACATTTTATATACTGAATATTTTACACTGACTTTTTAAAACACTGAATATTTTTACACTGATTTTTTAAACATTGAATTTTTAAACGCTAAATATTTTTACAGTAATTTTCTAACCATTGACATTTTTTACACAGAATTTTTATACACAAAAATTTTAAATACTGAATATTTTTACACTGATTTTTTTAAACTTAGTTTTTGTATACACTGAATGTTTAAACACTTAAATATTTTTACACAAAAAATGTTATACTGACGTCATTCAGATTTTCATACACTGAAATTTTTAATACTAAATATTTTTACGCTGATTTTTTTTTATTTTATATTTTTACACTGATTTTTAAACACTTAATTTTTATACACTGAAATTTTAAAAACTGAATATTTTTACAATGATTTTTTTAAACATTTATTTTTTATACACTGAAATTTTAAATACTGAATATTTTTATACTGATTTTATTAAACAGTGATTTTTTTTACACTGAATTTTTATACACTGATTTTTTTCAAAACTGAATTTTTGAACACTTAATTTTCATACACTGAAATTTTAAATAATAATTATTTTTGCACTGATTTTTTTTATTTAATATTTTTCCACTGATTTCTTAAAATACTTAATTTTTATACACTGAATTTTTTACACTGACGTTTTAAAGACTGAATATACACTGAATTTTTAAACACTGAATATTTTTACACTGATTTTTTTTAAACACTTAATTGTTATACACTGAAATTTTTAGTACTTCTCTCGTGCCCTGTCCTCTGCCGGGCGCATCCGTCTGCGGCCTGCTGCTGGCTCTTCCGAGCGGCGCGGTTGGCCGGGCTCTGGGGTTTTCGTCGCTGGGCGGCCTGGCTGCGTGGGGCCGGTGGTCTCTGGTTCCCTGGGCGCCACACCTGCTGTTTGGGTTGGGCTCTCTGGGCGGCTGGGGCCATACTCTGGCTCCCACGCACACTGGGAGTCAAATATATTGTAGGGACGGCGTGGCGCAGTGGGATAGTGGCCGTGCGCAACCCGAGGGTCACTGGGTCAAATCCCACCTAGAACCAACCTCGTCCCTTCCGTTGTGTCCTGAGCAAGACACTTCACCCTTGCTCCTGATGGGTGCTGGTTGGCGCCTTGCATGGCAGCTCCCTCCATCAGTGTGTGAATGTGTATGTGAATGGGTAAATGTGTAAGTAATGTCAAAGCGCTTTGGGTACCTTGAAGGTAGGAAAGCGCTATACAAGTACAACCCATTTATTTACTGGCTACACATGTGTAATTAAAGTTATGTACCACATTAAAAAAAAAATCTGACTAGCTTACTGGCAACATGTGTGTAAATAAAGTTATGTGCAAAAAAAAGAGCTGACAATCTTATTGGCTACACACGTGTGTAAATAAAGTTAGGTCCACGAAAAAGTAGCTGACTAGCTTACTGGCTAGACATGTGTAAATAAAGTTATGGACGAAAAAAGCTGACAAGCTTACTGGCTGCACGTGTGTAAATAAAGTTATGTAGAAAAAAAGCTGACTATCTTACTGGCTACATGTGTGTAAATAAAGTTACATACAAAAAAATGTGCAACGCTAACTAGCTTACAGGCTAAAAATTAAAAAAAAGCTTACTTGCTTACTGGCTACACATGTGTAATTAAAGTTATGTACCACATTAAAAAAAATCTTTACTGCCAACACGTGTGTAAATAAAGTTATGTACAAAAAAAAGAGCTGACAATCTTTGTGGCTACACACGTGTGTAAATAAAGTTAGGTCCAAAAAAGTAGCTGACTTGCTTACTGGCTAGACATGTGTAAATAAAGTTATGGACGAAAAAAGCTGACAAGCTTACTGGCCGCACGTGTGTAAATAAAATTATGTACAAAAAAAGATGACTATCTTACTGGCTACGTGTGTGTAAATAAAGTTACATACAAAAAATGCGCAAAGCTAACTAGCTTACAGGCTAAAAATTAAAAAAAAAGCTTACTTGCTTACTGGCTACACATGTGTAATTAAAGTTATGTACCACGTTAAAAAAAAATCTTTACTGCCAACACGTGTGTAAATAAAAGTTATGTACAAAAAAAAGAGCTGACAATCTTAGTGGCTACACACGTGTGTAAATAAAGTTAGGTCCAAAAAAGTAGCTGACTAGCTTACTGGCTAGACATGTGTAAATAAAGTTATGGACGAAAAAAGCTGACAAGCTTACTGGCTGCACGTGTGTAAATAAAGTTATGTACAAAAAAAGCTGACTATCCTACTGACTACATGTGTGTAAATAAAGTTATGGACAAAAAAAGCAGACAATCTTATTGGCTACACGTGTGTAAATAAAGTTAGGTCCAAAAAAAGTAGCTGACTAGCTTACTGGCTAGACATGTGTAAATAAAGTTATGGACGAAAAAAGCTGACAAGCTTACTGGCTGCACTTGTGTAAATAAAGTTATGTAAAAAAAAAAGCTGACTATCTTACTGGTTGCACGTGTGTAAATAAAGTTATGGACAAAAAAAGCTGACAATCTTATTGGCTACACACGTGTGTAAATAAAGTTAGGTCCACAAAAAGTAGCTGACTACCTTACTGGCTAGACATGTGTAAATAAAGTTATGGACGAAAAAAGCTGACAAGCTTACTGGCTGCACGTGTGTAAATATAGTTATGTACAAAAAAAGCTGACTATCTTAATGGCTACATGTGTGTAAATAAAGTTATGGATAAAAAAAGCTGACTATCTTACTGGCTGCACGTGTGTAAATAAAGTTATGTACAAAAAAAACTGACTATCTTACTGGCTACATGTGTGTAAATAAAGTTATGTACAAAAAAAGCTGACTATCTTATTGGCTACACGTGTGTGAATAAAGTTATGTCCAAAAAAAGTAGCTGACTAGCTTACTGGCTAGACATGTGTAAATAAAGTTATGGACGAAAAAAGCTGACAAGCTTACTGGCTGCATGTGTGTAAATAAAGTTATGTACAAAAAAAGCTGACTACCTTACTGGCTACATGTGTGTAAATAAAGTTACATACAAAAAAATGTGCAAAGCTAACTAGCTTACAGGCTAAAAATTAAAAAAAAGCTTACTTGCTTACTGGCTACACATGTGTAATTAAAGTTATGTACCACATTAAAAAAAAATCTTTACTGGCAACACGTGTGTAAATAAAGTTAGGTCCCAAAAAAGTAGCTGACTAGCTTACTGGCTAGACATGTGTAAATAAAGTTATGGACGAAAAAAGCTGACAAGCTTACTGGCTGCACGTGTGTAAATAAAGTTATGTAGAAAAAAAGCTGACTATCTTACTGGCTACACGTGTGTAAATAAAGTTATGTCCAAAAAAAGTAGCTGACTAGCTTACTGGCTAGACATGTGTAAATAAAGTTATGGACGAAAAAAGTTTACAAGCTTACTGGCTGCACGTGTGTAAATAAAGTTATGTACAAAAAAAAGCCGACTATCTTACTGGCTACATGTGTGTAAATAAAGTTACATACAAAAAAATGTGCAAAGCTAACTAGCTTACAGGCTAAAAATTAAAAAAAAGCTTACTTGCTTACTGGCTACACATGTGTAATTAAAGTTATGTACCACATTAAAAAAAAATCTTTACTGCCAACACGTGTGTAAATAAAGTTATGTACAAAAAAAAGAGCTGACTAGCTTACTGGCTAGACATGTGTAAATAAAGTTATGGATGAAAAAAGCTGACAAGCTTACTGGCTGCACGTGTGTAAATAAAGTTATGTACAAAAAAAGCTGACTATCTTACTGGCTACATGTGTGTAAATAAAGTTACATACAAAAAAATGTGCAAAGCTAACTAGCTTACAGGCTAAAAATTTAAAAAAAGCTTACTTGCTTACTGGCTACACATGTGTAATTAAAGTTATGTACCACATTAAAAAAAAATCTTTACTGGCAACACGTGTGTAAATAAAGCTAGGTCCAAAAAAAGTAGCTGACTAGCTTACTGGCTAGACATGTGTAAATAAAGTTATGGATGAAAAAAGCTGACAAGCTTACTGGCTGCACGTGTGTAAATAAAGTTATGTACAAAAAAAGCTGACTATCTTACTGGCTACATGTGTGTAAATAAAGTTATGGATAAAAAAAGCTGACTATCTTACTGGCTGCACGTGTGTAAATAAAGTTGTGTACAAAAAAAGCTGACAATCTTACTGGCTACGTGTGTAAATAAAGTTATGGACAAAAAAAGCTGACAATCTTATTGGCCACACGTGTGTAAATAAAGTTATGTCCAAAAAAAAAGTAGCTGACTAGCTTCCTGGCTACACGCAGCTAGCGGATCCTGGGTCGCGCATCATGGCCGCCTCCAAGCCGATAGAGCCGCACTCCGGCAGCGGACTACCCCGTTGGCAGCTGGCTCTGCTGGTCGGCACTCCCATCGTGCTGGGAGTCGGTGCTGTGTACCTGTGGAACCGCAGGAGGACGAAGGAGAGCCGAGGCAAAGGCAGCGGGGAGCGGATAACACCCGAAGGCAGCGCTAGTCCGGAGCAGGGCCAGGACGGCGCCTCCCGGGCCAAGCAGGAGGCGGACATCTCCATGGTACAGCGCCTCCATTTAACTTCATGATGTGCTCTAACAGGCCGCCCGGCTTTCAACATACTGTGTTCCGTGTGTGGGCCACTTATCTCGGCCGCATGTGAGCGTGCCGTGCTGCCAAGGGCACCTGCCCGCTGACAGGCTGCCTTCAGCGGGCGAGGCGGTCATGCTTTGCCGGTCTTATCTCTTGCGGTGGATTTAACCGTGTGCTAATGCTAAGCTCGCCTTTCATGCTTTCAACTGCACATTATCCATTTTTTTAACCGCTTGTCCCGTTAAACAGACTTTAATGATCTTTCATGCACTAACTGAGGAACTCTTGAAGTCTGAATGGTTGCCAGGAGCTTCAGTTGCGTCTATGGTGCCAAATATATTTATGTATACATTTTTACATAACATTTTGCTGACAATTTAATACAACTAAAATGAAGTGTTGAGTTCAAGGCCCCGTTTACACTAAGCCAGATAAGGTTATCCTGGCTAAATCACAGTTAACCTTATCCGTTTGAGACCCCCGCCCGCCGGCGCAACGCGACCTAGTACGCATGCGCGGAAAATACATACGTCACAGTCATTTCCAGTTGCTTTGGTGTGCAAGTTCTGAAATTTTAAAAAGTTAACTTATCAATCAATCAATGTTTACTTATATAGCCCTAAATCACTAGTGTCTCAAAGGGCTGCACAAACCACCACGACATCCTCGGTAGGCCCACATAAGGGCAAGGAAAAACTCACACCCAGTGGGACGTCGGTGACAATGATGACTATGAGAACCTTGGAGAGGAGGAAAGCAATGGATGTCGAGCGGGTCTAACATGATACTGTGAAAGTTCAATCCATAATGGATCCAACACAGTCGCGAGAGTCCAGTCCAAAGCGGATCCAACACAGCAGCGAGAGTCCCGTTCACAGCGGAGCCAGCAGGAAACCATCCCAAGCGGAGGCGGATCAGCAGCGCAGAGATGTCCCCAGCCGATACACAGGCGAGCAGTACATGGCCACCGGATCGGACCGGACCCCCTCCACAAGGGAGAGTGGGACATAGGAGAAAAAGAAAAGAAACGGCAGATCAACTGGTCTAAAAAGGGAGTCTATTTAAAGGCTAGAGTATACAAATGAGTTTTAAGGTGAGACTTAAATGCTTCTACTGAGGTAGCATCTCAAACTTTTACCGGGAGGGCATTCCAGAGTACTGGAGCCCGAAATGAAAACGCTCTATAGCCCGCAGACTTTTTTTGGGCTTTGGGAATCACTAATAAGCCGGAGTCCTTTGAACGCAGATTTCTTGCCGGGACATATGGTACAATACAATCGGCAAGATAGGCTGGAGCTAGACCGTGTAGTATTTTATACGTAAGTAGTAAAACCTTAAAGTCACATCTTAAGTGCACAGGAAGCCAGTGCAGGTGAGCCAGTACAGGCGTAATGTGATCAAACTTTCTTGTTCTTGTCAAAAGTCTAGCAGCCGCATTTTGTACCAACTGTAATCTTTTAATGCTAGACATGGGGAGACCCCAAAATAATACGTTACAGTAATCGAGACGAGACGTATAAAACGCATGGATAATGATCTCAGCGTCTTTAGTGGACAGAATGGAGCGAATTTTAGCGATATTACGGAAATGAAAGAAGGCCGTTTTAGTAACGCTTTTAATGTGTGACTCAAAGGAGAGAGTTGGGTCAAAGATAATAGCCAGATTCTTTACCGTGTCGCCTTGTTTGATTGTTTGGTTGTCAAATGTTAGAGTTGTATCATTAAATAGAGGTCGGTGTCTAGCAGGACCGATAATCAGCATTTCCGTTTTATGATTGTTACGCATACACTAGGTTTTGGAGAAATGTGTCCTCTGCATTTGACTTGTCCCCATGATCACCCCCTGAGAGGTGAGGGGAGCAGTGGGCAGCAGCGGTGGCCGCGCCTGGGAATCGTTTTTGGTGATTTAACCCCCAATTCCAACCCTTGATGCTGAGTGCCAAGCAGGGATGTAATGGCTCCCATTTTTATTGTCTTTTGGTATGACTCAGCCGGGGTTTGAACTCACAACCTACCGATCTCAGGGCGGACGCTCTAACCACTAGGCCACTGAGTAACTGACATCCATCCATTTTCTACCGCTTGTCCCTTATGGACAATATCGAGTGTTGTGGTATTTCAATTAACTGGAATCCAGTGGGCTGTGGGGCCCTATTGTAGAGTAGAATAGAATATGCCGTCCTCTCCAAGGTTTCTCGTAGTCATCATTGTCATGCACGACATAGATGTTTTGCACGCACGACATAGATGTATTTTCTAAATTTAAATTCAGTATTGGTTTCAAAAAGTAAAATTCATGACTTTTTAACACCACGCTATGTACACGAACGTAGGGAGAGCTACAGAGCGCCAATAGACCTTAAAGGCACTGCCTTTGCGTGCCGGCCCAGTCACACATCTACGGCTTTTCACACACAAGTGAATGCAAGGCATACTTAGTCAACAGCCATACAGGTCACACTGAGGGTGGCCGTATAAACAACTTTAACACTGTTGCAAATATAGAATAGAATAGAATAGAGTTTTATTGTCATTATTGCAATGAACAGGTTCAAAGAACAACGAAATTGGAGCAGCTCCTCCTAAGGTGCATATACAATATGGTAGTATAAATTAAAAAAATAAATAAATAAATACATAAAAAATAAATAAAAAAAAAAAAAAAAAGATAGAGATGACAGATGTATCTATGTATACATACATAAAACATTATTTCACATTGCAGTCCAAAAAAATAGAAAAACATTTAAACATTACACATGAGGACATGATGGACATATTGTGCTCACTCAGTGCCTGTTTAGTGCTACTATGGCTCTTGGGTAAAAGCTATTTTTTAGTCTATTGGTGCTCGCTTTTAGCGCCACACTGTGAACCCACACCAAACCAAACACCAAACAAGAATAACAAACACATTTCGGGAGAACATCCACACCGTAACACAACATAAACCAGTGTTTCCCACAGGTCAGGCATTTATAGCGCGGAGTTGGAATATAATTACAACACTTTATGTACATATTTATATAATATTTACATATTTATATAATATGTAACTACAAGCTCCATTCACAGACAGTCTCTTTGCTTTTATGAGCGGTCGAGCGAGTCAAAAGCCGAAAAAAAATATATATTTTTTATTTTATTTTATTTGTGGCGGCCGTTATTCTTAAATGAATGTGTGGGAAACCCTGCATAAACACAACAGAACAAATACCCAGAACCCCTTGCAGCACTAACTCTTTCAGGACGCTACAATATACACCCCCCCGCTACACCCTACTCTGCCCACCTCAACCTCCTCATGCTCTCTCAGGGAGAGCATGTCCTGAATTCCAAGCTGCTGTTTTGAGGCATGTTAAAAAAAAATAATGCACTTTGTGACTTCAATAACAATTATGGCAGTGCCATGTTGGCATTTTTTTCCATATCGTAAGTTAATTTATTTTGGAAAACCTTTTTACATTGTTTAATGCATCCAGCGGGGCATCACAACAAAATTAGGCATAATAATGTGTTCATTCCACGACTGTATATATCGATGTCGGTGATTAAGAGTTGGACAATATCGGCAAAAAAGCCATTATCGGACATCTCTAACACAAACTTTACTCACACATTTTTGTTCAAAGGAATTGTCTGAATAATTAGAAATAGTTCACGAAATTCAAACGCAAAAAAATTCAGTGTACTTAAACAAGGTTTTTAAATAAAGACATAAATGAACCTCCAAAATAGCTTCAGGAAAAGACTGAAAGAGCTCATTGGCTCATTCGAAGACCGAATGTATTTTAACAAACGTATTTTTTAAACCCACATTTTGCTCACCAATTTTTATTGAAGAAATCATCAGCAGAGTTTTATGTTAAACAAATTCAGTTCACAAAAGGACATTTCTAAACATCCATCCATCCATCCATTTTCTACCGCTTATTCCCTTTCGGGGTCACGGGGGGCGCTGGCGCCTATCTCAGCTACAATCGGGCGGAAGGCAGGGTACACCCTGGACAAGTCGCTACCTCATCGCAGGGCCAACACAGATAGACATTGTTACGTAAAATCAGTTTTTGGACTGAAGGCACAAACGAACCTCCACAGACTTTGTACGTAAATCTTAAAAAAGTCTTCCCCTGTTTAGTTGTTAACCTCATTAACAGTAAAAGTCCAGGAACATTCTAGAAACTGTAATAATTAACACATTGAATGTAATGATTACTTCCCAGCAGCTCCTTTTATTGCATTTTTGTTTAGTCTGTTTTGATTTGTGGAGCGCCAGTTCCCAACAGAAGTGTTGTCAAGGTTTGTGGAATCACATACAGAATTGTCATGTCTGGCCTTACAGAGTCCTTTGGACCGTGCCCAAGGAGCCAAGAACCGAGGCAACAAGTACTTCAAGGCGGCCAAGTACGAGAACGCCATCCAGTGCTACACCGAGGCCATCGCCCTGTGCCCCGCTGAGCAGAAGAGCGACCTGTCAACGTTTTACCAGAACAGAGCGGCGGCCTACGAGCAGCAGGTTTGATGTTGACACAAAAGCAGGGGTGGCCAAATATATAGATCTTTTTCAAAGAACTAGAAAATTAAATTCCGGTAGAAATGAAGAGCCAGAGCCAAACTGAAATGCTAACAGTTAGCACGCTGTCCAGAGAGTGTCAAGTAACAGAAAATATGAGCTAAAAAAATCCATCCATCCATCCATTTCCTACCGCTTATTCCCTTTTAGGGGTCGCGGGGGGCGCTGGCGCCTATCTCAGCTACAATCGGGCGGAAGGCGGGGTACACCCTGGACAAGTCGCCACCTCATCGCAGGGCCAACACAGATAGACAGACAACATTCACACTCACATTCACACACTAGGGCCCATTTAGTGTTGCCAATCAACCTATCCCCAGGTGCATGTCTTTGGAAGTGGGAGGAAGCCGGAGTACCCGGAGGGAACCCACGCATTCACGGGGAGAACATGCAAACTCCACACAGAAAGATCCCGAGCCTGGATTTGAACCCAGGACTGCAGGACCTTCGTATTGTGAGGCAGACGCACTAACCCCTCTTCCACCGTGAAGCCGCCAAAAAAATCGAGCATGTTAATAGTGTTATGCTAACAATAGCATGCATTGGAGGTGGGGTGAATAATCGATTTTTAGATGCATCACAATTCGGACATGGACCATTGCAATATCGGTTTGAGATCAATCGATTGCCATTTTTTATTCATACAATATTAGAGTTCTAAAATCTGGCTGACTGCAGCAAGCCACCTCACCGAGGCATTAGACCAGCTCCTTTATTTCAGGGCCCCCAGTTTGACACATTTTCATTAATTTAATAAATGTGATGGGAATTAATTCAACTGTTAATACTAATGCACTGTTCTTTAAAGGTGCAAGTGATAAACACGTATTCAGTGCAACGAAAAGAAAGGTAAAAGTGCATCAATATTGGGGACGGCGTGGCGCTGTGGTGGAGTGGCCGCGCGCAACCAGAGCGTCCCTGGTTCAATCCCCACCTAGTACCAACCTCGTCACGTCCGTTGTGCCCTGAGCAAGACACTTCACCCTTGCTCATGATGGGTGCTGGTTAGCGCCTTGCATGGCAGCTCCCTCCATCAGTGTGTGAATGTGTGTGTGAATGGGTAAATGTGGAAGTAGTGTCAAAGCGCTTTGAGTACCTTGAAGGTAGAAAAGCGCAATACAAATACAACCCATTTATCATTTATTTATTTATATATATATCAATAATCGATTTTGAATTGAATTGTAAGGTGCCAAAAGATTCCCACCCCGAGCATGCTGGCAGTTAGCATTAATGTAATAGGAAAATATCCATTCATCCATCCATTTTCTACCGCTTATTCCCTTCCGGGGTCGCGGGGGGCGCTGGCGCCTATCTCAGCTACAATCGGGCGGAAGGCGGGGTACACCCTGGACAAGTCGCCACCTCATCGCAGGGCCAACACAGACAGACAGACAACATTCACACTCACATTCACACACTAGGGACCATTTAGTGTTGCCAATCAACCTATCCCCAGGTGCATGTTTTTGGAAGTGGGAGGAAGCCGGAGTACCCAGAGGGAACCCACGCATTCACGGGGAGAACATGCAAACTCCACACAGAAAGATCCCGAGCCTGGATTTGAACCCAGGACTGCAGGAACTTTGTATTGTGAGGCAGACGCACTAACCCCTCTGCCACCGTGAAGCCCAATAGGAAAATATAACCTGCCAAATACATACTTAATTAGCTAAAAAAAGCAAGTGTGCTCATGTTAGCATTCCAAAATGCTAACTAACATGCGTCAAGTACCAAAATGTATTACTCTAAGGCAGTGGTTCTCAACCTTTTTTCAGTGATGTACCCCCTGTGAACATTTTTTTTAATTCAAGTACCCCCTAATCAGAGCAATGCATTTTTGGTTGGAAAAAAGAGATAAAGAAGTAAAATACAGCATTATGTCATCAGTTTCTGATTTATTAAATTGTATAACAGTGCAAAATATTGCTCAATTGTAGTGGTTTTTCTTGAACTATTTGGAAAAAAATATAGGAAAATAACTAAAAACTTTTTGAAAAATAAACAAGTGATTCAATTATAAATAAAGATTTCTACACATAGAAGTAATCATCAACTTAAAGTGCCCTCTTTGGGGATTGTAATAGAGATCCATCTGGATTAAATCTAAACATTTCTTCACAAAAAAAGAAATCTTTAACATCAATATTTATGGAACATGTCCACAAAAAATCTAGCTGTCAACACTGAATATTGCATTGTTGCATTTCTTTTCACAGTTTATGAACTTTCATATTTTGTTGAAGTATTATTCAATAAATATTTATAAAGGATTTTTGAATTGCTGATATTTTTTTAGAATATTTAAAAACAATCTCACGTACCCCTTGGCATACCTTCAAGTACCTCCAGGGGTACACATAACCCAATTTGAGAACCACTGCTCTAAGGCGTGTACTTGAAGTGTTTAAAATGCTAGCATGCATATATAAAATATAAAAGTAAATTTATATAATAAAATATATATAATTAAAAAAACAAAGTATATATATATATTTTTTTTTTGTATATATATATATATATATATATCAGAATCAGACATACTTTATTAATTCCCGAAGGGAAATTAACATTTTCAGCACAATCCCATTCAAGATCAGACAAACATTACAGGGAGACGGAACAAGGATAGCTGACGGGTCTGCCAACTTCCGGCGCCCCTTACAAAAAAGTGGGGGGGAATGGGGAAAAAGAAATAAAAGATTAAAATAAAATAGAATAAAAAAATGTTTCTAATATATACAAATATATATATATATATATATATATACATATTTTATATTATCTATATGCATTCTAGCATTTTAAACACTTCAAGTGTTATATATATATTTTTTAAATTATATAATTAAAAAAATACATGAATATTTTATAATATATATGTAAATATATTTATTTTATATAATCTCAGACATATATATATTTTATATATTATATATATATTAAACAAATTATATATATACATATATATATAATTTTTCATTTTTATTAGGGGAGTAAAATATGTATGTATATGTATTTATTTATTTTTTGTTTCCTCCTAATATATATTTTGAAAAAAATATATATATATGTGTGTGTGTGTGTGTGTGTGTGTATATATATATATATATATATATATATATATATATATATATATATATATATATATATATATATATATATAATTTTAAATATATATTTGGGGAAAACTAAAAATATATATATGTATATATATGCTAAAAATCTCCTGATGATTGAGGGAACCCCTCATGAAACAGTTCTGTAGAGATGTAGTCTTGTGATTTTTCCCACACCTATATATATATATATATATATATATATATATATATATATATATATATATATATATATATATATATATATATATATATATATAAAATTAGGGGGAAAATGAATAAATGTGTTTTCCCCAAATATATATTTAAAAATATATATATATGTATGTACATAATATTTATTTATTCACATTTTTTTATTTTAAGTATATATTGGGGAGAACAAAAAAAATGCATGTATATAATCTTATGTATTTATTTTATGATTGATATCTGCCGGTGTGGCTTGGGTGGTAGAGCACCCGTGCCAGCAACATGAGGCTTGCTAATTAGATCCCAAGCTTCCACCATCCTCGTCACGTCCGTTGTGTCCTTGAGCAAGAAACTTCACCCTTGCTCCTGGTGGGTCATTGTTAGGGCCTTGCATGGCAGCTCCCGCCATCAGTGTGTGAATGTGGAAATAGTCTCAAAGCACTTTGAGTACCTTGAAAGTAGAGAAGCGCTATACAAGTATGACCCATTCACCATATGTAGGTGTATACTTACAAAATGTTTAAAAAAAAAACAAAAAAACAAGTGTACTGACGTTAGCATGCTAACAGCTATCTTCCGTCAAGTAACAGAATATTTCTCGCTGAGGTGTATAAAATTAGCTGGGAAAAAGTGAGCATGTCAATGTTGGCATCCAACATGCGTCAAGCACCAAATATATTACTCTGAGGTGTGTACTTGGAAAAAAATGTAAACATGCTATCATGCTAATGTTAGCATATATCAGGTTCCAAAATTAACTGAAATGTATACCTATAAATTAGCTATTTAAAAACAAAAAAATTAAAAAAGCTAGGATATTGACGTTAGCATGCTAACAGCAAGTAGTAATGTTAGCATCCTAGCATGGGTCAATCACCAAATATATTACTCTGAGTTGTGTACTTGAAACAATGTGTTAAAGATATCTAGCATGCTAATGTTAGTATGCACCAGGTACGAAAATGAACTGAAATATATACCTACAAAATTAGCTAAAAAAAAAAAGCTAGCATACTGACGTTAGCATGCTAACAGCAAGTAGCAAAATATTTGACCCTGAAGTGTATAAAATGAGCTGGAAAGAAGTGAGCATGTTAATGTTAGCATCTTAACATGCGTCAAGCACCAAATATATTGTTCTGAGGTGTGTACTTGGAAAAAAATGTGTTAAAAATGCTTCCATGCTAATTTTAGCATGCCTCAAGTACTAAAATATGGCTGAAATGTATACCTACAAAATTTGTTAAAAAAAAAAGCTAGGATAGTGACGTTCGCATGCTAACAGCAAGTAGCAAAGTATTTGACCCTGAAGTGTATAAAATGAGCTGGAAAGAAGTGAGCATGTTAATGTTAGCATCCTAACATGCGTCAAGCACCAAATACATTGTTCTGAGGTGTGTACTTGGAAAAAAATGTGTTAAAAATGCTTCCATGCTAATTTTAGCATGCCTCAAGTACTAAAATATGGCTGAAATGTATACCTACAAAATTAGCTAAAAAAAAAAGCTAGGATAGTGACGTTCGCATGCTAAAAGCAAGTAGCAAAATATTTCACGCCGAGGTGTATAATATGTCTAAAATTAGCTGTAAAAAGTGAGCATGTTAATGTTAGTATCCTAACATTAAAACAAATACTCCTAAGGTGAGTTCTTGAAAAAAATGTGCTAATGTTAGTATGCTTCAAGTACGAAAATGAACACAAATGTATACCTGCAAAATTAGCTAAAAAAAAAAAAAGTTAGCATACTTACGCTAGCATGCTAACAGCAAGTAGCAAAATATTTGACCCTGAAGTGTATAAAATGAGCTGGAAAGAAGTGAGCATGTTAATGTTAGCATCTTAACATGCGTCAAGCACCAAATATATTGTTCTGAGGTGTGTACTTGGAAAAAAATGTGTTAAAAATGCTTCCATGCTAATTTTAGCATGCCTCAAGTACTAAAATATGGCTGAAATGTATACCTACAAAATTAGTTAAAAAAAAAGCTAGGATAGTGACGTTCGCATGCTAACAGCAAGTAGCAAAGTATTTGACCCTGAAGTGTATAAAATGAGCTGGAAAGAAGTGAGCATGTTAATGTTAGCATCCTAACATGCGTCAAGCACCAAATACATTGTTCTGAGGTGTGTACTTGGAAAAAAATGTGTTAAAAATGCTTCCATGCTAATTTTAGCATGCCTCAAGTACTAAAATATGGCTGAAATGTATACCTACAAAATTAGCTAAAAAAAAAAGCTAGGATAGTGACGTTCGCATGCTAAAAGCAAGTAGCAAAATATTTCACGCTGAGGTGTATAATATGTCTAAAATTAGCTGAAAAAAGTGAGCATGTTAATGTTAGTATCCTAACATTAAAACAAATACTCCTAAGGTGAGTTCTTGAAAAAAATGTGCTAATGTTAGTATGCTTCAAGTACGAAAATGAACACAAATGTATACCTGCAAAATTAGCTAAAAAAAAAAAAAGTTAGCATACTTACGCTAGCATGCTAACACCAAGTAGCAAAATATTTGACCCTGCAGTGTATAAAATGAGCTGGAAAGAAGTGAGCATGTTAATGTTAGCATCTTAACATGCGTCAAGCACCAAATATATTGTTCTGAGGTGTGTACTTGGAAAAACATTTGTTATAAATGCTTCCATGCTAATTTTAGCATGCCTCAAGTACTAAAATATGGCTGAAATGTATACCTACAAAATTAGTTAAAAAAAAAAGCTAGGATAGTGACGTTCGCATGCTAACAGCAAGTAGCAAAGTATTTGACCCTGAAGTGTATAAAATGAGCTGGAAAGAAGTGAGCATGTTAATGTTAGCATCCTAACATGCGTCAAGCACCAAATACATTGTTCTGAGGTGTGTACTTGGAAAAAAATGTGTTAAAAATGCTTCCATGCTAATTTTAGCATGCCTCAAGTACTAAAATATGGCTGAAATGTATACCTACAAAATTAGCTAAAAAAAAAAGCTAGGATAGTGACGTTCGCATGCTAAAAGCAAGTAGCAAAATATTTCACGCTGAGGTGTATAATATGTCTAAAATTAGCTGAAAAAAGTGAGCATGTTAATGTTAGTATCCTAACATTAAAACAAATACTCCTAAGGTGAGTTCTTGAAAAAAATGTGCTAATGTTAGTATGCTTCAAGTACGAAAATGAACACAAATGTATACCTGCAAAATTAGCTAAAAAAAAAAAAAGTTAGCATACTTACGCTAGCATGCTAACAGCAAGTAGCAAAATATTTGACGCTGAGGTGTATTAAATGTCTAAAATTAGCTAGAAAAATAGTGATCATGTTAATGTTAGCATCCTAACATGCGTCAAACACCAAACATATTTCTCTGAGGTGTGCACTTGAAAAAAATGTGTTTAAAATGCTAGCATGCTAATTTTAGCATACATCAAGTACCAACATATGGCTGAAATGTAGGGCTGTGAATCTTTGGGTGTCCCACAATTCGATTCATTATCGATTCTTGGGGTCACGATTCGATTCAAAATCCTTTTTTTTTTTTTTTTTTTCATTTCAACACAATTCTCGATATTGTTGTTGATAATATTAATTTTAGTTTCACTACTTTTGGTTTGTTCTGTGTCGTGTTTGTGTCTTCTCTCAATTGCTCTGTTTATTGCAGTTCTGAGTGTTGCTGGGTCAGGTTTGGTTTTGGAATTGGATTGCATTGTTATGGTATTGCTTTGTATTGTTTTGTTGGATTGATTTAAAAAAAAAAAAAAAAGGATTTTTTAAAAATGAGAATCGATTCTGAATCGCACAACGTGAGAATCGCGATTCAAATTCGAATCGATTTTTTTCCCACACTCCTACTGAAATGTATACCTATAAAATTAACTAAAAAAAAAAGGGGCTTCACGGTGGAAGAGGGGTTAGTGCGTCTGCCTCACAATACGAAGGTCCTGAGTAGTCAGGGTTCAATCCCAGGCTCGGGATCTTTCTGTGTGGAGTTTGCATGTTCTCCCCGTGACTGCGTGGGTTCCCTCCGGGTACTCCGGCTTCCTCCCACTTCCAAAGACATGCACCTGGGGATAGGTTGATTGGCAACACTAATTTGGCCCTAGTGTGTGAATGTGAGTGTGAATGTTGTCTGTCTATCTGTGTTGGCCCTGCGATGAGGTAGCGAATTGTCCAGGGTGTACTCCGCCTTCCGCCCGATTGTAGCTGAGATAGGCACCAGCGCCCCCCGTAACCCCAAAGGGAATAAGCGGTAGGAAATGGATGGATGGGGGAAAAAAAAGGAAAAAAAAGCTAACATACTGACCAAAGCATGTTAACAGCAAGTAGCAAAATATATAATGCTGAGTAGTATTAAATTAGCTGGAAAAAAGTGAGCATGTAAATGTTAGCATCCTAACATGCCAAAATATGGCTGAAATGTATACAAAATTATCCCCAAAAAAAGCTAGCATACTGACGTTAGCATGTTAACAGCAAGTAGCAAAATATTTGACGCTGGGGTGTATAAAATGTCTTAAATTAGCTGGAAAAAAGTGAGCATGTTAATATTAGCATGCTAACATGCGTCAAGCACCAAATACTCTAAGTTGAGTTCTTGAAAAAAAAATGTTAAAAATGCTAGCATGCTAATGTTAGCATGCATCAAGTATCAAAATATGGCTGAAATGTATACCTACAAAATTAACCACAAAAAAAAGGCAGCATACTGACGTTAGCATGTTAACAGCAAGTAGCAAAATATTTGAAGCTCGGGTGTATAAAATGTCTAAAATTAGCTGGAAAAAAGTGAGCATGTTAATGTTAGCATCCTAACATGCGTCAAACAACAAATACTCTGAGGTGAGTTCTTGAAAAAAATTTTTTTAAAAATGCTAGCATGCTAATGTTAGCATGCATCAAGTATCAAAATATGGCTGAAATGTATACCTACAAAATTAACCCCAAAAAAAAGCTAGCATACTGACGTTAGCATGCTAACAGCAAGTAGCAAAATATTTGATGCTGAGGTGTATAAAATGTCCAAAATTAGTTGGAAAAAAGTGAGCATGTTAATGTTAGCATCCTAACATGCGTCAAGCACCAAATACTCTAAGTTGAGTTCTTGAAAAAAAAAATGTTAAAAATGCTAGCATGCTAATGTTAGCATGCATCAAGTACCAAAATATGGCTGAAATGTATACCTACAAAATTAACCACAAAAAAAAGCTAGCATACTGACGTTAGCGTGTTAACAGCAAGTAGCAAAATATTTGACGCTGAGGTGTATAAAATGTCTAAAATTAGTTGGAAAAAAGTGAGCATGTTAATGTTAGCATCCTAACATGCGTCAAACAGCAAATACTCTGAGGTGAGTTCTTGAAAAAAAATTGATAAAAATGCTAGCATGCATCAAGTTCAGAATATGGCTGAAATGTATACCTACAAAATTAACCACAAAAAAAAGCTAGCATACTGACGTTAGCATGTTAACAGCAAGTAGCAAAATATTTGACGCTGAGGTGTATAAAATGTCTAAAATTAGCTGGAAAAAAGTGAGCATGTTAATATTAGCATCCTAACATGCGTCAAGCACCAAATACTCTGAGGTGAGTTCTTGAAAAAAAAATGATAAAAATGCTAGCATGCTAATGTTAGCATGCATCAAGTATCAAAATATGGCTGAAATGTATACCTACAAAATTAACCACAAAAAAAGCTAGCATCCTGACGTTAGCATGCTAACAGCAAGTAGCAAAATATTTGATGCTGAGGCGTATAAAATGTCTAAAATTAGCTGGAAAAAAGTGAGCATGTTAATGTTAGCATCCTAACATGCGTCAAACAGCAAATACTCTGAGGTGAGTTCTTGAAAAAAAAATTGTTAAAACTGCTAGCATGCTAATGTTAGCATGCATCAAGTATCAAAATATGGCTGAATTGTATACCTACAAAATTAACCACAAAAAAAAGCTAGCATACTGACATTAGCATGTTAACAGCAAGTAGCAAAATATTTGACGCTGAGGTGTATAAAATGTCTAAAATTAGCTGGAAAAAAGTGAGCATGTTAATGTTAGCATCCTAACATGCGTCAAACAGCAAATACTCTGAGGTGAGTTCTTGAAAAAAAAATGATAAAAATGCTAGCATGCTAATGTAAGCATGCATCAAGTATCAAAATATGGCTGAAATGTATACCTACAAAATTAACCACAAAAAAAAGCTAGCATCCTTACGTTAGCATGCTAACAGCAAGTAGCAAAATATTTGATGCTGAGGCGTGTAAAATGTCTAAAATTAGCTGGAAAAAAGTGAGCATGTTAATGTTAGCATCCTAACATGCGTCAAACAGCAAATACTCTGAGGTGAGTTCTTGAAAAAAAAATGTTAAAAATGCTAGCATGCTAATGTTAGCATGCATCAAGTATCAAAATATGGCTGAAATGTATACCTACAAAATTAACCACAAAAAAAAGCTAGCATACTGACGTTAGCATGTTAACAGCAAGTAGCAAAATATTTGACACTGAGATGTATAAAACGTCTAAAATTAGTTGGAAAAAAGTGAGCATGTTAATGTTAGCATCCTAACATGCGTCAAACAGCAAATACTCTGAGGTGAGTTCTTGAAAAAAAAATTGATAAAAATGCTAGCATGCTAATGTTAGCATGCATCAAGTACCAAAATATGGCTGAAATGTATACCTACAAAATTAACCACAAAAAAAAGCTAGCATACTGACGTTAGCATGTTAACAGCAAGTAGCAAAATATTTGACGCTGAGGTGTATAAAATGTCTAAAATTAGCTGGAAAAAGTGAGCATGTTAATGTTAGCATCCTAACATGCGTCAAACAGTAAATACCCTGAGGTGAGTTCTTGAAAAAAAAATTGATAAAAATGCTAGCATGCTAATGTTAGCACGCATCAAGTATCAAAATATGGCTGAAATGTATACCTACAAAATTAACCACAAAAAAAAGCTAGCATGCTGACATTAGCATGTTAACAGCAAGTAGCAAAATATTTGACGCTGAAGTGTATAAAATGTCTAAAATTAGCTAGAAAAAAGTGAGCATGTTAATTTTAGCATCCTAACATGCGTCAAACAGCAAATACTCTGAGGTGAGTTCTTGAAAAAAAATTGTTAAAAATGCTAGCATGCTAATGTTAGCATGCATCAAGTACCAAAATATGGCTGAAATGTATACCTACAAAATTAACCACAAAAAAAAGCTAGCATGCTGACATTAGCATGCTAACAGCAAGTAGCAAAATATTTGATGTTGAGGTGTATAAAATGTCTAAAATTAGCTGGAAAAAAGTGAGCATGTTAATGTTAGCATCCTAACATGCGTCAAACAGCAAATACTCTGAGGTGAGTTCTTGAAAAAAAATTGATAAAAATGCTAGCATGCTAATGTTAGCATGCATCAAGTATCAAAATCTGGCTGAAATGTATACCTACAAAATTAACCACAAAAAAAAGCTAGCATACTGACGTTAGCATGCTAACAGCAAGTAGCAAAATATTTGAAGCTCGGGTGTATAAAATGTCTTAAATTAGCTGGAAAAAAGTGAGCATGTTAATGTTAGCATCCTAACATGCGTCAAGCACCAAATACTCTGAGGTGAGTTCTTGAAAAAAAATTGATAAAAATGCTAGCATGCTAATGTTAGCATGCATCAAGTACCAAAATATGGCTGAAATGTATACCTACAAAATTAACCACAAAAAAAAGCTAGCATGCTGACATTAGCATGCTAACAGCAAGTAGCAAAATATTTGACGCTGAGGTGTATAAAATGTCTAAAATTAGCTAGAAAAAAGTGAGCATGTTAATGTTAGCATCCTAACATGCGTCAAGTAGCAAATACTCTGAGGTGAGTTCTTGAAAAAAAATTGTTAAAAATGCTAGCATGCTAATGTTAGCACGCATCAAGTATCAAAATATAGCTGAAATGTATACCTACAAAATTAACCACAAAAAAAGCTAGCATACTGACGTTAGCATGTTAACAGCAAGTAGCAAAATATTTGACGCTGAGGTGTATAAAATGTCTAAAATTAGTTGGAAAAAAGTGAGCATGTTAATGTTAGCATCCTAACATGCGTCAAGCACCAAATACTCTGAGGTGAGTTCTTGAAAAAAAATTGATAAAAATGCTAGCATGCTAATGTTAGCATGCATCAAGTACCAAAATATGGCTGAAATGTATACCTACAAAATTAACCCCAAAAAAAAGCTAGCATGCTGACATTAGCATGCTAACAGCAAGTAGCAAAATATTTGACGCTGAGGTGTATAAAATGTCTAAAATTAGCTAGAAAAAAGTGAGCATGTTAATGTTAGCATCCTAACATGCGTCAAACAGCAAATACTCTGAGGTGAGTTCTTGAAAAAAAATTGTTAAAAATGCTAGCATGCTAATGTTAGCACGCATCAAGTATCAAAATATAGCTGAAATGTATACCTACAAAATTAACCACAAAAAAAGCTAGCATACTGACGTTAGCATGTTAACAGCAAGTAGCAAAATATTTGACGCTGAGGTGTATAAAATGTCTAAAATTAGTTGGAAAAAAGTGAGCATGTTAATGTTAGCATCCTAACATGCGTCAAACAGCAAATACTCCGAGGTGAGTCCTTGAAAAAAAATTGATAAAAATGCTAGCATGCTAATGTTAGCATGCATCAAGTACCAAAATATGGCTGAAATGTATACCTACAAAATTAACCACGAAAAAAAGTTAGCATACTGACGTTACCATGTTAACAGCAAGTAGCAAAATATTTGACGCTGAGGTGTATAAAATGTCTAAAATTAGTTGGAAAAAAGTGAGCATGTTAATGTTAGCATCCTAACATGCATCAAGGACCAAATACTCTGAGGTGAGTTCTTGAAAAAAAATTGTTAAAAATGCTAGCATGCATCAAGTACCAAAATATGGCTGAGATGTATACCTACAAAAAAAAGCTAGCATGCTGACATTAGCATGTTAACAGCAAGTAGCAAAATATTTGACGCTGGGGTGTATAAAATGTCTTAAATTAGCTGGAAAAAAGTGAGCATGTTAATGTTAGCATCCTAACATGCGTCAAACAGCAAATACTCTGAGGTGAGTTCTTGAAAAAAAATTGTTAAAAATGCTAGCATGCTAATGCATCAAGTACCAAAATATGACTGCAATGTATACCTACAAAATTTGCTAAAATAAAATAAAGAAAGCGAGATTACTGACCTCAGCATGCGAACAGCAAGTAACAAATAATTTGTATGCCTACAAAATTTGCAAAAAAAAAGCTAGCATGCTAATTTTAGAATGCTAACCATCGTGATGCAGGCTGTTAAAAAAATGATGAATGGGCCGCACTTTGGACACACTTGCACTAAGACCTCAGAGGAAAGCTGGAGTTGCTGGAGGTGTTCATGCAGTAATACAATCCTTCTGGATCTGGTTGCAGATGAAGTGGACAGACGTGGTGCAGGACTGCTCTCAGGCGGTGGAGCTCAACCCCCGCTACGTCAAGGCTCTCTTCAGGCGGGCCAAAGCGCTGGAGAAGTTGGACAACAAGAAGGAATGCCTGGAAGGTAGACTTCCGCTTTCTCCATGCTGTCAGTCGTCTCTCACCTCCTGTAAATATGAAAGGATGTGACCGGTGGTTGCCATGCTTTGCCTTGACCAGATGTGACGGCGGTGTGCATCTTGGAGGCCTTCCAAAACCAGCAGAGCATGTTGCTGGCAGACAAGGTCCTCAAGCAGCTGGGAAAGGAGAAGGCCAAAGAGAAATACAAGGTCAGGATGCAACTCTCTTCATAATGTTGGCCTCTCAAAAGCCACCGTTCAGATTTCACCATGGTCTTCAGACACAAAACACCGCAAGTCCCAATAATAACAAACATTAAATGATGTAAAAACCGTGATTTTTGACAAATTCTGGCGCTAACTTGCTAGCTTACATGAAAACAAGAAACATTAACATCTTTCCCGATTTCAAAAGGACGTACCTCAATCTAAACTTAAAGGGGAACTTTATCACAATTTCAAAAGGGTTGAAAAGAATGAAAATCAGTTCCCAGTGGCTTGTTTTATTTTTAGAAGTTTTGTTCAAAATTTGACATCTCCCGGAATATCCCTAAAAAAAGCTTTAAAGTGCTTGATTTTCGCCATTTGCGATGAGACTGTCCATTTTCCTGTGACGTCATACAAACAAACAATGGCGGATACCACAGCAAGATATAGTGACATTAGCTCGGATTCAGACTCGGATTTCAGCGGTTTAAGCGATTCAACAGATTACGCATGTATTGAAACAGATGGTCGGGGTATGGAGGCAGATAGCGAAAACGAAATTGAAGAAGAAACTGAAGCTATTGAGCGAATAGCTATTGACGCTATTCGGCCATAGCATGGGTGTACCTAATGAAGTGGCCCATGGCACGGCTGCCTTATTAGCATCGCCGGTAAAATGTGCGGACCAAACGATCAGGACTTTCGCATCTTGGGACACTGGAGCAACTTAAATCCGTCGATTGGTGTTTGTTTCGCATTAAATGTGGGTATCTAGTTTCAAATGTACATACAGCTAGCATAAATAGCATGTTAGCATCGATTAGCTGGCAGTCACGCCGCGACCAAATATATCTGATTAGCACAAGTCAACAACATCAACAAAACTCACCTTTGTGATTTCGTTGACTCAATCGTTGCAAATGCATCTGCAGGTTATCCATACATCTCTGTGCTATGTCTGTCTTAGCATCGCCGGTAAAATGTGAAGACACTCTGGCACATCCAATGGGGGTCTGGCGGTAGATTTCTTGCCAGTGGTGCAACTTGAATCCCTCCCTGTTTGTGTTGTTACACCCTCCGACAACACACCGACGAGGCATGATGTCTCCAAGGTTCCAAAAAATAGTCAAGAAAACGGAAAATAACAGAGCTGAGACCCAGTGTTTGTAATGTGAAAATGAAAATGACGGCTGTATTACCTCGGTGACGTCACGTTCTGACGTCATCGCTGCAAGACCGATAAACAGAAAGGCGTTTAATTCGCCAAAATTCACCCATTTAGAGTTCGGAAATCGGTTGAAAAAAATGTATATGGTCTTTTTTTCTGCAACATCAAGGTATATATTGACGCTTACATAGGTCTGGTGATAATGTTCCCCTTTAAGTAAACAAATTACTGTGTGATTAACTGAGATATTCGATTGTGTACTTTGACACGACAAACTATGCTTGCCAGGTTTTAATACTGATAACCTCTATTAAACAAACTAAGAAGCAAGGAATCAAACAGAATTAAATCTGGCTAAATGAGGAGAGTGCGTACACCTGTACCCTTGTACAGTGTCCCACCACGCTCTGACAAAAGATTGTACGCCTCCTCTTTTATTAGGACTCTGTTAAATAGACTTGATGAAACCATTCAAACTAGGGATTCTTATGTATGCAGTACGCCCACTGTCCTGCAGGGTGCAACTGTGAGGCATGTGTCACAATGAGGCAGCAGTATGGCGTGCACTGGTATATTAGCTGCAGCCACTAAATTTTAGAAGGGAAAACATATTTTTCCATATATTAGCTGCGACGGACTGTAAGCCGCAGATATATAGGTTGTGAAGTGAGTTATTTACACAAAAATATTCTGTAAATGTTTATTTAAATACCTTAATTGTTTCTAAACAACACGGCAGTAAAACGGAAGATCAAACAAAACAGAAGTCATCGTCATGGACCCACTAGCTGCGCAAGCTAGCTGTTTAATCAGCTAAACCAGGGGTGCCCATTACGTCGATCGCGAGCTACCAGTCGACCGCGGGGGGTGTGTCAGTCGATCTCCAGCCAGGCTTTTAAAAAAAATAGACCTAAAAATTAGTGATCATCAATCTTCACCAAGACGTCACTTAAATGACATTCACGGTACCGGAGGGTCTTGTGAGATGACGCTGGCTGCTGCAAGATCATTATTATGAAAATATGACCGAGAGGAAGGCGAGAAACACTTTTTATTTCAACAGACTCTCGCGCCGTACCTTCCGTCAAAACTCTAAAGGCCGACTGCACATTTCCTATCTTCACAATAAAAGCCCTGCTTCATGCTGCCTGCGCTAACTAAATACAGAGTCTCGGAAAACTGGCGTGCACAAGCGATCCCTCAGAAAGTTGGCGTGCACATCACTTGTGCACGCCAGCTTTCCGAGACTCTTATTTTGTTAGCGCAGGCAGCATGAAGCAGGGCTTTTATTGTGAAGATAGGAAATGTGCAGTCGGCCTTTAGAGATTTGACGGAAGGGACGGCGCGAAAGTCTGTTGAAATAAAAAGTGTTTCTCGCCTTCCTCTCTGTCATTTTTTCATAATAATGAACTGGCAGCAGCCAGCGTCATCTCACAAGACCCTCGGGTGCCGTGAATGTCAATCAAGCAAGCTACGGAATTTGCCGCCAATGTTTTTCTTGTAAAGTGTATGGAAGCTGGATGAATTAGATGCCAAAAACCAACCACTTTCATGTGGTATTGTACAGAAAGGACAACTTTTTTTCTCCTCCATTTGAAAATGTGGGCGTTATCATCATTACTGTCTGATTCCAATCAATGCAAGTCATCAGAATCAGGTAATACACCAACTTATATTCTTGTCTTTGTGAAAGAAAGACATCTATATGTGTTACACATGCTTGTATTATCATTAAACACATTTAACTTGTTTACAAAAATGTCTCTGTCATAAATAAATAAATATAAATGATATATATAAATGAGGTAGATCCCCTCGAGTTGGTCAATTGAAAAGTAGCTCGCCTGCAGAAAAAGTGTGGGCACCCCTGAGCTAAACAGACTCAATAACTCCAACTTGTGAAACTGAAACCATACAAAAAGAATGTTGGAAGTAGGGCTGTGCGATATATGGAAGATACTCGATATATCGCGGGTTGTCTCTGTGACTATATCGTGATATTTGAGTATACGTTCTCACGCAGTTGCTTTGAGCTGTGAGCATTAAAGGCTTTTCTCACTCTTTCTTGTCTCTCCTCACTGAGACATAAAACAACAGCACCTTACATGTGTCACATACGCTCGCGCGTGAAATATCTTACGCCCTCGCCAAGCAGAGAGGTAGCAGCATGGTAACGTGAGCTTGGATGCTAGTGGTAATACAAAGTAAAGGTGCAAATCTGGTAACAAATGAAGGAAGAATGAATTCCCAAGAAAAACTGCACAGGCGGTGGTTTGGCTTCAAGCGGGAATATGTCGAACAGACAACCGTAACATGTCAAGTGTGTGGCAAAAGCGTTGCTACAAAAAGTAGCATTACTGCTAATTTGTAGCATCATTTGAAAAGTCACCCGCTATAAATAAATGATAAATGGGTTGTACTTGTATAGCGTTTTTCTACCTTCAAGGTACTCAAAGCGTTTTGACACTACTTCCACATTTACCCATTCACACACTGATGGAGGGAGCTGCCATGCAAGGCGCTAACCAGCACCCATCAGGAGCAAGGGTGAAGTGTCTTGCTCAGGACACAACGGATGTGATGAGGTTGGTACTATAGAATGAAGAGTGCTTGAAACTCCACATGTCAACATCTCCATTCAGTGTCACACCAACAAAATGCCCAATTCACCATTTCCAGATCAACACCCTATGGAAAAATAGTCAAAAACAGAAGGAGATAACATCCACAGGAACCCACCACACAGCAAAGAACAAACACTATTTGATTTCCTATTATGCAGCTAAATTTTATTTGACACTTATTGAAATATCTTGTGTGACATCATGCACAAAAGTGCACTTTATTTAATTTAAACGATTGTAGTGGCGTTCTGTACAAAAAGTGCACTTTAATTTAGTGTTGTTTTGATGCGTCATCTTAGTGACATCATGCACAAAAGTGCACTAATAGCTTGTTTTAAAATGTCTCTGACAATCTTCTTTCTGTTTTGGAAATTAATATTTGTGCCACTGCTTAATAACTGTTTAATAAATACAATTTTAGTCAATTGACTTAGTTGTGATTTTCTTCTCTGCATGAAAGTTTAAAAGTAGCATATATTAATGCAGTATGAAGAAGAATGTTTTAATGTAGACACGTAGAATCATCATACTGCTGTGATTATATGTATCAAATGTTCATGCAAGGCTAAGGCAAAATATCAAGATATATATGGTGTATCGTGACGTTGCCTAAAAATATCAAGATATTAATAAAAAGCCATATCGCCCAGCCCTATTTCAATGTATTTGCATGTCTTTTATGAAAACTATTTGCATTATGGCTGCCAGCGAAGAAAAATCTATAAATTAACCGCATTGTTTTTTAAGCCGGGGAAAAAAGTCGCAGTTTGTAGTCTGGAATTTACAGTGCTTGAAATTTAGGAATATTTTGTTGATCATTTGTGTTCTATAAATGTCCAAAAGTAGCTGTAGAGGTTGCCCTCTAGTGGGTTCTTCAGACCACCACACACTGCCAGGAGAGCCAGGAATTCCGGGTATAACACTGTTTTATTTGATTTTTTTATAAAGTTGAAGTACCAGTGATTGTCACAAACACACTATGTGTGACGAAATTATTCTCTGTATTTGACCCATCACATCCCTGGGAGGCGAGGGGAGCAGTGGGCAGCAGCGGCGGCCGCGCCCGGGAATTATTTTTGGTGATGTAACCCCCAATTCCAACCTTTTGATGCTGAATGCCAAGCAGGGCGGTAATGGCTCCCATTTTTATAGTCTTTGATACGACTCGGGGTTTTAACTGACAACCTAGTGCAAAGTCTTTTGCTTTCCAGCAAACTGTCTTTCTCTCCTGCGTCCGCTCAGCAGCACCTCCAACTCCAACGACTCGTCTAATCACGGCTGCGGCTAATAAAGGCAACAGGTGATTAGATAACAAGGCCCACCTGGGCCATCTACGCACCTGTCGCTGTCTTCGAGGCCTGTCCTGGCAACACCCCGTTCCGCAGCAGGCCCGCAGGCCACGCCCCCCTCCACAGTGGCATCGATAACTATTTTTTTTCAGAGAATTCTTGGGGGTTTTTTTTGGCTATAAAAAGTAAATGGTGTATGTTGCCTTCAGGGGAAAGGAAGTGTACCTGCCTGGTAAAAGAAGAATACACCCTTCTTTGTGAAAAGTAACCTTTTTTTTTTTTTTCCGTCCGCTCTGGCAGAACCGTGAGCCCATGATGCCTTCCCCCCAGTTCATCAAGTCCTACTTTGGTTCCTTCACCGACGACCTCGTCTCACAGCCGCTGCAAAAGGGCGAGAAGAAAGACGAGGACAAGGACAAGGAGGGCGAGGCCGCCGAGGTCACCGCCAGGTCTGAGAAGATCTTGAAGGTTGACATCATCGCCGCCTTTTTCTCATTTTTCCTCCTCCTCCAGCTCTGGTTACCTGAAGGCCAAGCAGTACATGGAGGAGGAGAACTACGACAAGATCATCAGCGAGTGCACCAAGGAGGTGGACTTCGAGGGCCGCTACATGGCGGAGGCGCTGCTGCTGCGCGCCACCTTCTACCTGCTGATCGGCAACGCCAACGCCGCTCAGCCTGATTTGGACCGGGTCATCAACATGCAGGAGGCCAACGTCAAGGTAAGCACCCCCACCCACCATTGTCACATTTCAACCCGCGTGCTGAGGAACCCACCACTCAACTCGACCACTTTTCAGTACATTTGTCTTAATAAATATTGTTTTTCCATTATTTTTTATTGCAACATTTAAAAATGAGCTGATCATATTTGTAGTTTATGGCAGTGTTGTCTAGTCACTTCAGGCTTTTCTGTCTTTGTCATTTGTTGCGCCCTACCAACTGTTAATATCAATCAATCAATCAATGTTTACTTATATAGCCCTAAATCACTAGTGTCTCAAAGGGCTGCACAAACCACTACGACATCCTCGGTAGGCCCACATAAGGGCAAGGAAAACTCACACCCAGTGGGATGTCGGTGACAATAATGACTATGAGAACCTTGGAGAGGTGGAAAGCAATGGATGTCGAGCGGGTCCAACATGTGACTGTGAAAGTTCAATCCATAATGGATCCAACACAGTCGCGAGAGTCCAGTCCAAAGCGGATCCAACACAGCAGCGAGAGTCCCGTTCACAGCGGAGCCAGCAGGAAACCATCCCAAGCGGAGGCGGATCAGCAGCGCAGAGATGTCCCCAGCCGATACACAGGCGAGCAGTATATGGCCACCGGATCGGACCGGACTCCCTCCACAAAGGAGAGTGGGACATAGAAGAAAAAGAAAAGAAACGGCAGATCAACTGGTCTAAAAAGGGAGTCTATTTAAAGGCTAGAGTATACAGATGAGTTTTAAGGTGAGACTTAAATGCTTCTACTGAGGTGGCATCTCGAACTGTTACCGGGAGGGCATTCCAGAGTACTGGAGCCCGAACGGAAAAAGCTCTACAGCCCGCAGACTTTTTTTGGGCTTTGGGAATCACTAATAAGCCGGAGTCTTTTGAACGCAGATTTCTTGCCGGGACATATGGTACAATACAATCGGCAAGATAGGATGGAGCTAGACCGTGTAGTATTTTATACGTAAGTAGTAAAACCTTAAAGTCACATCTTAAGTGCACAGGAAGCCAGTGCAGGTGAGCCAGTACAGGCGTAATGTGATCAAACTTTCTTGTTCTTGTCAAAAGTCTAGCAGCCGCATTTTGTACCAACTGTAATCTTTTAATGCTAGACATGGGGAGACCCGAAAATAATACGTTACAGTAGTCGAGACGAGACGTAACAAACGCATGGATAATGATCTCAGCGTCTTTAGTGGACAGAATGGAGCGAATTTTAGCGATATTGCGTAGATGAAAGAAGGCCGTTTTAGTAACGCTTTTAATGTGTGCCTCAAAGGAGAGAGTTGGGTCGAAGATAATACCCAGATTCTTTACCGTGTCGCCTTGTTTAATTGTTTGGTTGTCAAATGTTAGAGTTGTATTATTAAATAGAGGTCGGTGTCTAGCAGGACCGATAATCAGCATTTCCGTTTTTTGGGCGTTGAGTTGCAAAAAGTTAGCGGGCATCCATTGTTTAATTTCATTAAGACACGCCTCCAGCTGACTACAATCCGGCATGTTGACTACAATCCGGCATGTTGGTCAACTTTAGGGGCATGTAGAGTTGGGTGTCATCAGCATAACAGTGAAAGCTAACACCGTATTTGCGTATGATGTCACCTAGCGGCAGCATGTAGATGCTGAAGAGTGCAGGGCCAAGGACCGAACCCTGGGGAACTCCACACGTTACCTTAACGTAGTCCGAGGTCACATTGTTATGGGAGACACACTGCATCCTATCAGTAAGATAAGAGTTAAACCAAGACAGGGCTAAGTCTGACATGTTTTGATACGTTCTAATAAAATAATTGACATGCTACTGAATAGCATTAGTGGTTTTACTGTAAGTATTGTACTTATTACACACCAGCTGTTTGAGTGTAACGTGCATCTTAGTTGTAGTTGTCATAAACACATTTGGTGGCGTTAAAATCGCCATGTAAAACCGCTAATGCTAATCGGTAGCATGTCAATAGCAACAGCAATGGGTTTTAGCGTCAAGCTAGTGTATTTTTGGAAAAGTGGAGCCTTACATAACTTACGTTGGAGCGTTGTTTTGAGTTATTGTCTTTGTTGGCATTTACCTAGAAGTAGTTTGCTAAAGTGGGCGTGACCGGTGGGTTTTATGTGAAGCGGTTCCCAGGAGGATCTGTGGGATTCGGTCTGTACCCATCCCTAGTTGTGTGTGTTCAATAATTAGTAATACATCAACATCTTGAAGCAAGTGAGTGCGCTATTTGGCTGCTCAATACAACACTAGCATAGAAACAGGAGCTCAGAACAACTTATAGTTGATCAAGGACATTGACGTATTTAATATTCTTATTGTCGTTGAGCAAAATATGTCAAACTCTGTAGATCAGACTTTTTCCAGTGAGGGCCACAGACTGACTAATCAAAAGACCGGAGGCGGTTTTGGTTGTTTTCACCTTCAAAACCTGTATACATTTACAAGAAAATGCTTTTTTGTTAGAAATTTGATGTGAATGCAGTGTTTCCCACAGAAAATTAGTTAATCAATCAATCAATCAATCAATCAATGTTTACTTATATAGCCCTAAATCACTAGTGTCTCAAAGGGCTGCACAAACCACCACGACATCCTCGGTAGGCCCACATAAGGGCAAGGAAAACTCACACCCAGTGGGACGTCGGTGACAATGATGACTATGAGAACCTTAGAGAGGAGGAAAGCAATGGATGTCGAGCGGGTCTAACATGATACTGTGAAAGTTCAATCCACAATGGATCCAACACAGTCGCGAGAGTCCAGTCCAAAGCGGATCCAACACAGCAGCGAGAGTCCCGTTCACAGCGGAGCCAACAGGAAACCATCCCAAGCGGAGGCGGATCAGCAGCGCAGAGATGTCCCCAGCCGATACACAGGCAAGCAATACATGGCCACCGGATCGGACTGGACCCCCTCCACAAGGGAGAGTGGGACATAGAAGAAAAAGAAAAGAAACGGCAGATCAACTGGTCTAAAAAGGGAGTCTATTTAAAGGCTAAAGTATACAAATGAGTTTTAAGGTGAGACTTAAATGCTTCTACTGAGGTAGCATCTCGAACTGTTACCGGGAATGCATTCCAGAGTACTGGAGCCCGAACGGAAAACGCTCTACAGCTCGCAGACTTTTTTTGGGCTTTGGGAATCACTAATAAGCCGGAGTCCTTTGAACGCAGATTTCTTGCCGGGACATATGGTACAATACAATCGGCAAGATAGGATGGAGCTAGACCGTGTAGTATTTTATACGTAAGTAGTAAAACCTTAAAGTCACATCTTAAGTGCACAGGAAGCCAGTGCTGGTGAGCCAGTACAGGCGTAATGTGATCAAACTTTCTTGTTCTTGTCAAAAGTCTAGCAGCCACATTTTGTACCAACTGTAATCTTTTAATGCTAGACATGGGGAGACCCGAAAATAATACGTTACAGTAATCGAGACGAGACGTAACAAACGCATGGATAATGATCTCAGCGTCTTTAGTGGACAGAATGGAGCGAATTTTAGCGATATTGCGGAGATGAAAGAAGGCCGTTTTAGTAACGCTTTTAATGTGTGCCTCAAAGGAGAGAGTTGGGTCGAAGATAATACCCAGATTCTTTACAGTGTCGCCTTGTTTAATTGTTTGGTTGTCAAATGTTATAGTTGTATTATTAAATAGAGTTCGGTGTCTAGCAGGACCGATAATCAGCATTTCCGTTTTTTTGGCGTTGAGTTGCAAAAAGTTAGCGGGCATCCATTGTTTAATTTCATTAAGACACGCCTCCAGCTGACTACAATCCGGCATGTTGGTCAGCTTTAGGGGCATGTAGAGTTGGGTGTCATCAGCATAACAGTGAAAGCTAACACCGTATTTGCGTATGATGTCACCTAGCGGCAGCATGTAGATGCTGAAGAGTGCAGGGCCAAGGACCGAACCCTGGGGAACTCCACACGTTACCTTAACGTAGTCCGAGGTCACATTGTTATGGGAGACACACTGCATCCTATCAGTAAGATAAGAGTTAAACCAAGACAGGGCTAAGTCTGACATACCAATTCGTGTTTTGATACGTTCTAATAAAATAATTGACATGCTACTGAATAGCATTAGTGGTTTTACTGTAAGTATTGTACTTATTACACACCAGCTGTTTGAGTGTAACGTGCATCTTAGTTGTAGTTGTCATAAACACATTTGGTGGCGTTAAAATCGCCATGTAAAACCGCTAATGCTAATCGATAGCATGTCAATAGCAACGGCAATGGGTTTTAGCGTCAAGCTAGTGTATTTTTGGAAAAGTGGAGCCTTACATAACTTACGTTGGAGCGTTGTTTTGAGTTATTGTCTTTGTTGGCATTTACCTAGAAGTAGTTTGCTAAAGTGGGCGTGACCGGTGGGTTTTATGTGAAGCGGTTCCCAGGAGGATCTGTGGGATTCGGTCTGTACCCATCCCTAGTTGTGTGTGTTCAATAATTAGTAATACATCAACATCTTGAAGCAAGTGAGTGCGCTATTTGGCTGCTCAATACAACACTAGCATAGAAACAGGAGCTCAGAACAACTTATAGTTGATCAAGGACATTGACGTATTTAATATTCTTACTGTCGTTGAGCAAAATATGTCAAACTCTGTAGATCAGACTTTTTCCAGTGAGGGCCACAGACTGACTAATCAAAAGACCGGAGGCGGTTTTGGTTGTTTTCACCTTCAAAACCTGTATACATTTACAAGAAAATGCTTTTTTGTTAGAAATTTGATGTGATTGCAGTGTTTCCCACAGAAAATTAGTTAGGTGGTGTCTCTCCGGCGGACAGAGGTGGGTGGGTGTAAGGATCGGTCTAACTCGGCCTGCCACCACAGCCTGGGAGGCAATAGGCTACAGACTGCGGTGAAGTAGGCCGGCTTCGTCGCGTGAAGGAGCCGACAATTTTTGGTTGTGTTTTCCGCTCCATTTGCTAAATGGCGATATACGATATATATGATTTTTTTTTTCCCGTAAAGTAAAAACAAAACAAAACCTACTTACCTGAGATACTAAGTATGTCATTATTATGACTTAGTAAGTCAAAAAATGACTTACTAAGTCAAATTAATTACTCACTGTAAGTAAGTGTTTGCAATAAGTGTTTGAAAAAAAGAGTTAAACGTGGGGAAGCCTGTAGTTGATTTTTATTATGTAAATGTTATATTTTTATCAATATGTGATAGCAGGGACCCTGCCATTCAAAACTAGGCTGCTACATTACTGATGATTAATGTAATTATAGCTGAAAAAATAGTATAATAGCAATAGGAGAGACTTTTCATCCCTGAACACCATGGAGTTCATGTAGGCTTTATGATGCACTTACATTATTATATCAACTATCAGAGAAAGCTTTAGGAAACTCTTCATTTAACAGAATGTCGCTTTTTGCTGCTTCAACACAGTTCAATTAACACAGAAAAAAAGTAAAGTGAAATAACAGACAGAGCTTTGCTGTCCGTAACACACACACACACAGCGCAAAATGAGCTAACGTTACACTAAAAGCTAATTAGCCTTCAATCAATCAATCAATCAATCAATGTTTATTTATATAGCCCCAAATCACAAATGTCTCAAAGGACTGCACAAATCATTACGACTACAACATCCTCGGAAGAACCCACAAAAGGGCAAGGAAAACTCACACCCAGTGGGCAGGGAGAATTCACATCCAGTGGGACGCCAGTGACAATGCTGACTATGAGAAACCTTGGAGAGGACCTCAGATGTGGGCAACCCCCGCCCCCTCTAGGGGACCGAAAGCAATGGATGTCGAGCGGGTCTAACATGATGCTGCGAAAGTTCAATCCATAGTGGCTCCAACACAGCCGCGAGAGTTCAGTCCAAAGCGGATCCAAGACAGAAGCGAGAGTCCCGTCCACAGGAGACCATCTCAAGCGGAGGTGGATCAGCAGTGTAGTGATGTCCCCAATCGATACAGGCGAGCGGTCCATCCTGGGTCCCGACGAGCGGTCCATCCTGGGTCTCGACTCTGGACAGCCAGTACTTCATCCATGGTCATCGGACCGGACCCGCTCCACAAGGGAGGGGGGAACATAGGAGAAAGAAAAGAAGCGGCAGATCAACTGGTCTAAAAAGGAGGTCTATTTAAAGGCTAGAGTATACAGATGAGTTTTAAGGTGAGATTGAAATGCTTCTACTGAGGTAGCATCTCGAACTGTTACCGGGAGGGCATTCCAGAGTACTGGAGCCCGAACGGAAAACGCTCTATAGCCCGCAGACTTTTTTGGGGCTCTAGGAATCACTAATAAGCCGGAGTCTTTTGAACGCAGATTTCTTGCCGGGACATATGGTACAATACAATCGGCAAGATAGGATGGAGCTAGACCGTGTAGTATTTTATACGTAAGTAGTAAAACCTTAAAGTCACATCTTAAGTGCACAGGAAGCCAGTGCAGGTGAGCCAGTACAGGCGTAATGTGATCAAACTTTCTTGTTCTTGTCAAAAGTCTAGCAGCCGCATTTTGTACCAACTGTAATCTTTTAATGCTAGACATGGGGAGACCCGAAAATAATACGTTACAGTAATCGAGACGAGACGTAACAAACGCATGGATAATGATCTCGGCGTCTTTAGTGGACAAAATGGGGCGAATTTTTGCGATATTACGGAGATGAAAGAAGGCCGTTTTAGTAACGCTTTTAATGTGTGACTCAAAGGAGAGAGTTGGGTCGAAGATAATACCCAGATTTTTTACCGAGTCACATTGTTTGATTTCATTAAGACACGCCTCCAACTGACTACAATCCGGCATGTTGGTCAGCTTTAAGGGCATGTAGAGTTGGGTGTCATCAGCATAACAGTGAAAGCTAATATCGTATTTGCGTATGATGTCACCTAGCGGCAGCATGTAGATGCTGAAGAGTGCAGGGCCAAGGACCGAACCCTGGGGAACTCCACACGTTACCTTAACATACTCCGAGGTCACATTGTTATGGGAGACACACTGCATCCTATCAGTAAGATAAGAGTTAAACCAAGACAGGGCTGAGTCTGACATACCAATTCGTGTTTTGATACGCTCTAATAAAATATTATGATCGATTGCGAGCGAGCTGAGCTGCCGCTTATGTTTCTAGAACGTCAACGGGATCATAGTGATGTTAGTAGTAGCTGACTGGGAGGAGTTTATTATCATTTGGGGAAAGTCCGCTACCTGATGCTTACCTGCTAAACACCCTTCTGCTCATCAGGACGCTGGAGCACTGACTCCATGCGCTCTGAATAGGCACTGTTGATTGGCTGTTACCGCTCTGCGTGTCACAAATACCAAAATATATTACCCTGCATTTTTAACAAATCTGTCAGGTTTACAATGCAAACATTAGCATGTAAAATGTCTACATTACTATACATCGAGTCCCAAAATATATAAAAAAGTGTTAAAATGGTTGCATGCTAAAATGTTAACATTACCGTGCGTCAAGAACCAAAATATATTAATCTGCGATAAATACCTAAAAAAAAAAGTGTTAAAAATGTTAGCATGCTAAAATTTTAACGTACGCATTACCATGTGTCAAACCCCAAAATGTATTATTCTGTGATGAATACCTAAAAAAAAAATTAAAAATGTTTAAAATGTTAGCATGACCGTGTCACGAACCACAGTAAATTATTCTGTGATGAATACCTAGAAAATGTTACAAATGCTAAAATGCTAACGTTAGTATGTTTGAAAATATAAAAATGCCATTGTGAAGTACCAAACTATATGTTAACGTTAGCATGTTAAAATGTCAACATCACTACGCATCACGTACCAAAATATATTTATCACACTGTGATGACTATCTAAAAAAGTTTTTAAAAATGTTAGCATGCTAAAATGTTAACATACACATTACCATGTGTCAAGAACCAAAATATATTCTGTGATGAATACCTAAAAAAAAAAAAAGTTTAAAATGTTAGCATGACCATGTGTCAAGAACCACAATAAATTATTTTGTGATGACTACCTAGAAAATGTTACAAATGCTAGCATGCCAACGTTAAAATTATAAAATTACCATGTCAAGTACCAAAATATATGCTAATGTTAGCATGTTAAAATGTCAATATTACTACGCATCACGTACCACAACGTATTTATTGCTCTGTGATGACTATCAAAAAAAAGTGTTAAAAATGTTAGCATCCTAAAATGTTAACATTACCGTGTGTCAAGACCCAAAATGAATTATTCTGTGACAAATACCTAAAAAAAAATGTTTTAAACGTTAGCATGACTGTCAAGAATCACAAATTATTCTGTGATGAATACCCAGAAAATGTGTTACAAATGCTAGTATGCTAACGTTAGTATGTTTAAAATGATAAAAATACCATTTCAAGTACCAAAATATATGCTAATGTTAGCATGTTAAAATGTCAACATTACTACACATCACGTACCAAAATATATTTATTACTCTGTGATGACTATCTAAAAAAAAGTGTTAAAAATTTCAGCATGCTAAAATGTTAACATTACCGTGTGTCAAGACCCAAAATAAATTATTCTGTGACAAATACCTAAAAAAAAAAGGTTTTAAACGTTAGCATGACTGTCAAGAATCACAAATGATTCTGTGATGAATACCTAGAAAATGTGTTACAAATGCTAGCATGCTAATGTTAGTATGTTTAAAATGATAAAAATACCATGTCAAGTACCAAAATGTATGCTAACGTTAGCATGTTAAAATGTCAACATTACTACACATCACGTATCAAAATATATTTATTACTCTGTGATGACCATCTAAAAAAAGTGTTAAAAATGTTAGCATGCTAAAATGTTAACATTACCGTGTGTCAAGACCCAAAATAAATTATTCTGTGACAAATACCTAAAAAAAAATGTTTTAAACGTTAGCATGACTGTCAAGAATCACAAATAATTCTGTGATGAATACCTAGAAAATGTGTTACAAATGCTAGCATGCTAAAGTTAGTATGTTTAAAATTATAAAAATACCATGTCAAGTACCAAAATATATGCTAACGTTAGCATGTTAAAATGCTAACATTACTACACATCACGTACCAAAATATATTTATTACTCCGTGATGACTATCTAAAAAAAGTGTTAAAAATTTCATCATGCTAAAATGTTAACATTACCGTGTCAAGAACAAAAATATATTGTTCTGCGAAAAATACCTAAAAAAAAAGCGTTTAAAATTTTAGCATGACCATTTGTCAAGAACCACAAAAAAATATTCTGTGATGAATACCTGGAAAATGTGTTACAAATGCTAGCATGCTAATGTTAGTATGTTAAAATGATAAAAATACCATGTCAAGTACCAAAATATATTATTCTGTGATGACTATCTAAATATCGATCAAGTACACTGTTTTATACTTTTCTAAAATTAGCCTAAAAGAGGTAGCCTACTAGCGTTAGCATGCTAACAAGTACCATTCGTCAAGTAACAATATTTGACTGAGATGTAAACTTGCAAAAAAAAAAAAAAATGTTTTCAAAAGCTATTATGTTAATATTAGAATGCTACCATTCAAAACTTTGGCCACCCCTGCCAATATATTTGAGCGTTTGGCGTTTGTTTAGGGGTTATAGCGCCACCTGTTGCCACGGTCTCAAGGCCTTTGTGTCCCCGGTCTGCAGCTGCGAGCCAACGCCCTCATCAAGCGGGGCAGCATGTACATGCAGCAGCAGCAGCCGCAGCTCTCCACGCAGGACTTCAACATGGCGGCCGAGATCGACACCCGCAACCCCGACGTGTACCACCACAGGGGGCAGGTAGGAGGAGCCCTGAGGGCCAGGTGGGCGTGGCCAAGCTCTCACCGCGTCCTTGTCTCCTCAGCTGAAGATCCTGCTGGACCAGGTGGACGAGGCGGTGGGCGACTTTGACGAGTGCATCCTGCTGAGGCCCGACTCTGCACTCGCCCAGGCCCAGAAGTGTTTCGCCCTGGTGAGTCCGCCTCCTCCGCCGCCGCTCTTAATCCCGCCTCCTTTCCCAGCGATGACACGGGCGTTGCTCTTCAGTACAGACAAGCATACACCGGCAACAACCCCTCACAAGTCCAGATCGCCATGGATGGCTTCGAGGACGTGATCAGGAGGTTCCCCAGGTGTGCTGAGGGCTACGCGCTCTACGCTCAGGTGGGTACTCGCTCCTACTCTCCTCATGTTGCAGCGTACACGCTCCTACTCGCCTCATGTTGCATCATACACGCTCCTACTCGCCTCATGTTGCATCATACACGCTCCTACTTGCCCCATGTTGCGTCATACACGCTCCTACTCTCCTCAGGTTGCGTCGTACACTCTCCTACTTGCCTCATGTTGCATCATACACTCTCCTACTCGCCTCATGTTGCATCATACACGCTCCTACTCTCCTCATGTTGCATCATACACGCTCCTACTTGCCCCATGTTGCGTCATACACGCTCCTACTCTCCTCATGTTGCGTCGTACACGCTCCTACTTGCCTCAGGTTGCGTCGTACACTCTCCTACTTGCCTCATGTTGCATCATACACTCTCCTACTCGCCTCATGTTGCATCATACACGCTCCTACTCGCCTCATGTTGCATCATACACGCTCCTACTCACCTCATGTTGCGTCATACACGCTCCTACTCGCCTCATGTTGCATCATACACGCTCCTCCTCGCCTCATGTTGCGTCGTACACGCTCCTACTCTCCTCATGTTGCGTCGTACACGCTCCTACTTGCCTCATGTTGAATCATACACTCTCCTACTCGCCTCATGTTGCATCATACACGCTCCTACTCGCCCTCATGTTGCGTCATACACGCTCCTATTAGCCTCATGTTGTGTCATACACGCTCCTACTTGCCCCATGTTGCATCATACACACTCCTATTTGCCTCATGTTGCATCATACACGCTCCTACTCGCCTCATGTTGCGTCATACAAGCTCCTACTCGCCTCATGTTGCGTCGTACACGCTCCTACTTGCCCCATGTTGCATCATACACACTCCTATTTGCCTCATGTTGCATCATACACGCTCCTATCGCCTCATGTTGCATCGTGCACGCTCCTACTCGCCCTCATGTTGTGTCATACACTCTCCTACTTGCCCCATGTTGCATCATACACACTCCTATTTGCCTCATGTTGCATCATACACGCTGCTACTCGCCTCATGTTGCATCATACACGCTCCTACTCGCCTCATGTTGCGTCATACAAGCTCCTACTCGCCTCATGTTGCGTCGTACACGCTCCTACTCGCCTCATGTTGCGTCGTACACACTCCTATTTTCCTCATGTTGCATCATACACGCTCCTATTTGCCCCATGTTGCATCATACACGCTCCTACTCGCCTCATGTTGCATCATACACGCTCCTACTCGCCTCATGTTGCGTCGTACTCGCTTCTACTCGCCTCATGTTGCATCATACACGCTCCTACTCTCCTCATGTTGCGTCATACACACTCCTATTTGCCTCATGTTGCATCATACACGCTCCTACTCGCCTCATGTTGCATCATACACGCTCCTACTCGCCTCATGTTGCATCATACACGCTCCTACTCGCCTCATGTTGCATCATACACGCTCCTACTTGCCCCATGTTGCGTCATACACGCTCCTACTCTCCTCAGGTTGCGTCGTACACTCTCCTACTTGCCTCATGTTGCATCATACACTCTCCTACTCGCCTCATGTTGCATCATACACGCTCCTACTCGCCTCATGTTGCATCATACACGCTCCTACTCTCCTCATGTTGCATCATACACGCTCCTACTTGCCCCATGTTGCGTCATACACGCTCCTACTCTCCTCATGTTGCGTCGTACACGCTCCTACTTGCCTCAGGTTGCGTCGTACACTCTCCTACTTGCCTCATGTTGCATCATACACTCTCCTACTCGCCTCATGTTGCATCATACACGCTCCTACTCGCCTCATGTTGCATCATACACGCTCCTACTCACCTCATGTTGCGTCATACACGCTCCTACTCGCCTCATGTTGCATCATACACGCTCCTCCTCGCCTCATGTTGCGTCGTACACGCTCCTACTCTCCTCATGTTGCGTCGTACACGCTCCTACTTGCCTCATGTTGAATCATACACTCTCCTACTCGCCTCATGTTGCATCATACACGCTCCTACTCGCCCTCATGTTGCGTCATACACGCTCCTATTAGCCTCATGTTGTGTCATACACGCTCCTACTTGCCCCATGTTGCATCATACACACTCCTATTTGCCTCATGTTGCATCATACACGCTCCTACTCGCCTCATGTTGCGTCATACAAGCTCCTACTCGCCTCATGTTGCGTCGTACACGCTCCTACTTGCCCCATGTTGCATCATACACACTCCTATTTGCTTCATGTTGCATCATACACGCTCCTATCGCCTCATGTTGCATCGTACACGCTCCTACTCGCCCTCATGTTGTGTCATACACTCTCCTACTTGCCCCATGTTGCATCATACACACTCCTATTTGCCTCATGTTGCATCATACACGCTGCTACTCGCCTCATGTTGCATCATACACGCTCCTACTCGCCTCATGTTGCGTCATACAAGCTCCTACTCGCCTCATGTTGCGTCGTACACGCTCCTACTCGCCTCATGTTGCGTCGTACACACTCCTATTTTCCTCATGTTGCATCATACACGCTCCTATTTGCCCCATGTTGCATCATACACGCTCCTACTCGCCTCATGTTGCATCATACACGCTCCTACTCGCCTCATGTTGCGTCGTACTCGCTTCTACTCGCCTCATGTTGCATCATACACGCTCCTACTCTCCTCATGTTGCGTCATACACACTCCTATTTGCCTCATGTTGCATCATACACGCTCCTACTCGCCTCATGTTGCATCATACACGCTCCTACTCGCCTCATGTTGCGTCGTACTCGCTTCTACTCGCCTCATGTTGCATCATACACGCTCCTACTCTCCTCATGTTGCGTCATACACACTCCTATTTGCCTCATGTTGCATCATACACGCTCCTACTCGCCTCATGTTGCATCATACACGCTCCTACTCGCCTCATGTTGCGTCGTACACGCTCCTACTCGCCTCATGTTGCATTATACACGCTCCCACTCGCCTCATGTTGCGTCGTACACGCTCCTACTCTCCTCATGTTGCGTCATACACGCTCCTACTTGCCCCATGTTGCATCATACACGCTCCTATTTGCCTCATGTTGCATCATACACGCTCCTACTCGCCTCATGTTGCGTCATACAAGCTCTTACTCGCCTCATGTTGCGTCATACACGCTCCTCCTCGCCTCATGTTGCGTCGTACACGCTCCTACTCTCCTCATGTTGCGTCGTACACGCTCCTACTTGCCTCATGTTGCATCATACACTCTCCTACTCGCCTCATGTTGCATCATACACGCTCCTCCTCGCCTCATGTTGCGTCGTACACGCTCCTACTTGCCTCATGTTGCATCATACACTCTCCTACTCGCCTCATGTTGCATCATACACGCTCCTCCTCGCCTCATGTTGCGTCGTACACGCTCCTACTCTCCTCATGTTGCGTCGTACACGCTCCTACTTGCCTCAGGTTGCATCATACACTCTCCTACTCGCCTCATGTTGCGTCATACACGCTCCTACTCGCCTCATGTTGCGTCATACACGCTCCTATTAGCCTCATGTTGTGTCATACACGCTCCTACTCGCCTCATGTTGCGTCGTACACGCTCCTACTTGCCCCATGTTGCATCATACGCACTCCTATTTGCCTCATGTTGCATCATACACGCTCCTATCGCCTCATGTTGCATCGTACACGCTCCTACTCGCCCTCATGTTGTGTCATACACTCTCTTACTTGCCCCATGTTGCATCATACACACTCCTATTTGCCTCATGTTGCATCATACACGCTGCTACTCGCCTCATGTTGCATCATACACGCTCCTACTCGCCTCATGTTGCGTCATACAAGCTCCTACTCGCCTCATGTTGCGTCATACAAGCTCCTACTCGCCTCATGTTGCGTCGTACACGCTCCTACTCGCCTCATGTTGCGTCGTACACACTCCTATTTTCCTCATGTTGCATCATACACGCTCCTATTTGCCCCATGTTGCATCATACACGCTCCTACTCGCCTCATGTTGCATCATACACGCTCCTACTCGCCTCATGTTGCGTCGTACTCGCTTCTACTCGCCTCATGTTGCATCATACACGCTCCTACTCTCCTCATGTTGCGTCATACACACTCCTATTTGCCTCATGTTGCATCATACACGCTCCTACTCGCCTCATGTTGCATCATACACGCTCCTACTCGCCTCATGTTGCGTCGTACTCGCTTCTACTCGCCTCATGTTGCATCATACACGCTCCTACTCTCCTCATGTTGCGTCATACACACTCCTATTTGCCTCATGTTGCATCATACACGCTCCTACTCGCCTCATGTTGCATCATACACGCTCCTACTCGCCTCATGTTGCGTCGTACACGCTCCTACTCGCCTCATGTTGCGTCGTACACGCTCCTACTCGCCTCATGTTGCATTATACACGCTCCCACTCGCCTCATGTTGCGTCGTACACGCTCCTACTCTCCTCATGTTGCGTCATACACGCTCCTACTTGCCCCATGTTGCATCATACACGCTCCTATTTGCCTCATGTTGCATCATACACGCTCTTACTCGCCTCATGTTGCATCATACACACTCCTATTTGCCTCTTGTTGCATCATACATGCTCCTATCGCCTCATGTTGCATCATACACGCTCCTACTCGCCCTCATTTTGTGTCATACACTCTCCTACTTGCCCCATGTTGCATCATACACACTCCTATTTGCCTCATGTTTCATCATACACGCTCCTACTCGCCTCATGTTGCATCATACACGCTCCTACTCGCCTCATGTTGCGTCATACAAGCTCCTACTCGCCTCATGTTGCGTCGTACACGCTCCTACTCGCCTCATGTTGCGTCGTACACACTCCTATTTTCCTCATGTTGCATCATACACGCTCCTATTTGCCCCATGTTGCATCATACACGCTCCTATTTGCCTCAGGTTGCATCATACACGCTCCTATTTGCCCCATGTTGCATCATACACACTCCCATTTGCCTCATGTTGCATCATCCACGCTCCTATTTGCCTCAGGTTGCATCATACACGCTCCTATTTGCCCCATGTTGCATCATACACACTCCTATTTGCCTCAGGTTGCATCATACACGCTCCTATTTGCCCCATGTTGCATCATACACACTCCCATTTGCCTCATGTTGCATCATCCACGCTCCTACTCGCCCTCATGTTGCATCATACACGCTCCTACTTGCCTCATGTTGCGTCATACACTCTCCTACTCTCCTCATGTTGCATCATACACCCTCCTCCTCGCCTCATGTTGCGTCGTACACGCTCCTACTCTCCTCATGTTGCGTCGTACACGCTCCTACTCTCCTCATGTTGCGTCGTACACGCTCCTACTTGCCTCAGGTTGCATCATACACTCTCCTACTTGCCTCAGGTTGCATCATACACTCTCCTACTCGCCTCATGTTGCATCATACACGCTCCTACTCGCCCTCATGTTGCGTCATACACGCTCCTATTAGCCTCATGTTGTGTCATACACTCTCCTACTCGCCTCATGTTGCGTCATACAAGCTCCTACTCGCCTCATGTTGCGTCGTACACGCTCCTACTCGCCTCATGTTGCGTCGTACACGCTCCTACTCGCCTCATGTTGCGTCGTACACACTCCTATTTTCCTCATGTTGCATCGTACACGCTCCTATTTTCCCCATGTTGCATCATACACGCTCCTATTTGCCTCAGGTTGCATCATACACGCTCCTATTTGCCCCATGTTGCATCATACACACTCCCATTTGCCTCATGTTGCATCATCCACGCTCCTATTTGCCTCAGGTTGCATCATACACGCTCCTATTTGCCCCATGTTGCATCATACACGCTCCTACTTGCCTCATGTTGCGTCATACACTCTCCTACTCGCCTCATGTTGCATCATACACGCTCCTACTTGCCTCATGTTGCGTCATACACTCTCCTACTCGCCTCATGTTGCGTCATACACGCTCCTCCTCGCCTCATGTTGCGTCGTACACGCTCCTACTTGCCCCATGTTGCGTCATACACGCTCCTACTTGCCTCAAGTTGCTTCATACACTCTCCTACTTGCCTCATGTTGCATCATACACTCTCCTACTCGCCTCATGTTGCATCATACACTCTCCTACTCGCCTCATGTTGCATCATACACGCTCCTACTCGCCTCATGTTGCATCATACACGCTCCTACTCGCCCTCATGTTGCATCATACACTCCTACTCGCCTCATGTTGCATCATACACGCTCCTCCTCGCCTCATGTTGCGTCGTACACGCTCCTACTTGCCCCATGTTGCGTCATACACGCTCCTACTTGCCTCAAGTTGCTTCATACACTCTCCTACTTGCCTCATGTTGCGTCATACACGCTCCTACTCGCCTCATGTTGCGTCATACTGGCGATGTCATCGAGTAAACGTCTTCTCTGCAGGCTCTGACAGATCAGCAGCAGTTTGGAAAGGCAGACGAGATGTACGACAAGTGCATCGAGTTGGAGCCAGACAACGCCACGACTTACGTGCACAAGGGGTGAGTAAGACTGGTATCCTAGCAACGCTGGGGCACAGGACACTTCATTAGGTACACCAGCACAGCACCATAAAAATTATTAGACTCCTGTAGTCTATTTAAGAAAACAATCTCCAAATAGTGTCCACTCAAGTAACATTAACAGCTGTGGCTGTAGGCAACCCATCCGGTGGAGTTAACTCTGCAAGATGGCAGAAGCCCCACTTAACACGTAAATGAGACCACAAGGTTGCCCTTTTGTTCTGTTACAGCTAATAGGATAAACATGCTAAGCTATTGGCTGCTAGCACAGCTACACAACAGCTAAGCACAAAATAGCACACAAAGTTGCTCCTTACCTCTGTTATATGCAAAAGATAAACCTGCTAAGCTATAGGCTGTTAGCAGTTACACAACAGCTAAGCACAAAATAGCACACAAGGTTGCTCCTTACCTCTGTTATATGCAAAAGATAAACATGCTAAGCTATTGGCTGCTAGCAGCTCCACAACAGCTGCTAAGCACACAAGGTTGCCCTTTTCTTTCTGTCATACCCAAAGGGTTAACATGCTAAGGTATAGGCTGCTCGCAGCTACACAACAGCTAAGCACACAAGCCGAGGAATTACAATCACAGGAAGTTACATTTACAGGAAAATATTTTTATCCCGCTCTTTATTTTCCACAGGTCATAAAAATATTAGAGATGTCCGATAATGGCTGTTTTGCCGATATCCGATATTCCGATATTGTCCAACTCTTAATTACCGATTCCGATATCAGCCGATACCGATACATACAATCGTGGAATGAACACATTATCATGCCTAATTTTGTTGTGATGCCCCGCTGGATGCAATAAACAATGTAACAAAGTTTTCCAAAATAAATCAACGCAAGTTATGGAAAAAATTGCCATATTTAATATTGAAGTCTCAAAGTGCATTTTTTTTTTTAAACATACCTCAAAACAACCGCTACAAAAACAATGAAGGCACACAACTTCAGTCCAGGCTATACTATAGTAATAAAGTAAACAATAACATAGTACTCATTTAGTGCAAGACTGCTGGGCATACTGTCCATCTTCTTCCGCTTATCCGAGGTCAGGTCGTGGGGACAGCAGCCTAAGCAGAGAAGCCCAGACTTCTCTCTCCCCAGCCCCTTCGTCCAGCTCCTCCCGGGGGATCCCGAGGCGTTCCCAGGCCAGCCGGGAGACATAGTCTTCCCAACGTGTCCTGGGTCTTCCCCGTGGCCTCCTATCGGTCGGACGTACTGTATAACAGGAAATTATAAACTGGACTCAATCTGCCCTGCTCTAACGTATTTGTATGAGTAACAAAACTGTTCTGCATGCTGGTGGTGAGTGCTTGAAGTTGCCTAGCAGTCAGTCAGAGCTTCTAAAAAGCTCCGTTCACTGCAAAGTGTGCGCCATGCAGGGCAGACTAGTCACACCAAACTCCACCGTAGCTTTTGCCATACTGTGTGGACTTTCGCCTTGGGGTGGTTTTTGTTGTAATTTTGTTTTTTCTTGGCGGAGTCTTTATGCGACAACTGTGGTGTACTGTTTTTTTCCGTGTTTGCTTTTCATCCATCTTCCGCTTTTATTCATCGTGTATCTCCTTATGATTCTTGAAGAGGTGGGAGATCAAATTGCTTGTATTAAAAGGAAGACATCTTGGTTCTTCCTCGCATCCATCCATCCATCCATCCATCATCTTCCGCTTATCCGAGGTCGGGTCGCGGGGGCAACAGCCTAAGCAGGGAAACCCAGACTTCCCTCTCCCCAGCCACTTCGTCCAGCTCTTCCCGGGGGATCCCGAGGCGCTCCCAGGCCAGCCGGGAGACATAGTCTTCCCAACGTGTCCTGGGTCTTCCCCGTGGCCTCCTACCGGTTGGACGTGCCCTAAACACCTCCCTAGGGAGGCGCTCGGGTGGCATCCTGACCAGATGCCCGAACCACCTCATCTGGCTCCTCTCCATGTGGAGGAGCAGCGGCTTTACTTTGAGTTCCTCCCGGATGGCAGAGCTTCTCACCCTATCTCTAAGGGAGAGACCCGCCACACGGCGGAGGAAACTCATTTCGGCCGCTTGTACCCGTGATCTTATCCTTTCGGTCATGACCCAAAGCTCATGACCATAGGTGAGGATGGGAACGTAGATCGACCGGTAAATTGAGAGCTTTGCCTTCTGGTTCAGCTCCTTCTTCACCACAACGGATCGGTACAACGTCCGCATTACTGAAGACGCCGCACCGATCCGCCTGTCGATCTCACGATCCACTCTTCCCTCACTCGTGAACAAGACTCCTAGGTACTTGAACTCCTCCACTTGGGGCAGGGTCTCCTCCCCAACCCGGAGATGGCACTCCACCCTTTTCCGGGCGAGAACCATGGACTCGGACTTGGAGGTGCTGATTCTCATTCCGGTCGCTTCACACTCGGCTGCAAACCGATCCAGCGAGAGCTGAAGATCCTGGTCAGATGAAGCCATCAGGACCACATCATCTGCAAAAAGCAGAGACCTAATCCCGCGGTCACCAAACCGGAACCCCTCAACGCCTTGACTGCACCTAGAAATTCTGTCCATAAAAGTTATGAACAGAATCGGTGACAAAGGACAGCCTTGGCGGAGTCCAACCCTCACTGGAAATGTGTTCGACTTACTCCCCACAGGACTTCCCGAGGGACACGGTCGAATGCCTTCTCCAAGTCCACAAAGCACATGTAGACTGGTTGGGCAAACTCCCATGCACCCTCAAGAACCCTACCGAGAGTATAGAGCTGGTCCACAGTTCCACGACCAGGACGAAAACCACACTGTTCCTCCTGAATCCGAGGTTCGACTATCCGACGTAGCCTCCTCTCCAGTACACCTGAATAAACCTTACCGGAAGGCTGAGGAGTGTGATCCCACGATAGTTGGAACACACCCTCCGGTCCTCCTTCTTAAAGAGAGGAACCACCACCCCGGTCTGCCAATCCAGAGGTACCGCCCCCGATGTCCATGCGATGCTGCAAAGTCTTGTCAACCAAGACAGCCCCACAGCATCCAGAGCCTTAAGGAACTCCGGGCGGATCTCGTCCACCCCTGGGGCCTTGCCACCGAGGAGCTTTTTAACTACCTCAGCGACCTCAGCCCCAGAAATAGGAGAGTCCACCAGTCCTTCCTCGCAGTCATCGCAAATTGCCAGTTTTTTATCCGTCAGACACTTTAAAATAATCCCAAACCATAGACATGGTGTAGTTCAGTGGTTCTCAAATGGGGGTACGCGTACCCCTGGGGGTACTTGAAGGTATGCTAAGGGGGACGTGAGATTTTTTTTTTAAATATTCTAAAAATAGCAAAAATTCAAAAATCCTTTATAAATATATTTATTGAATAATACTTCAACAAAATATGAATGTAAGATCATAAACTAAGAGAAAAAGCAACAGTGTTGACAGCTAGATTTTTTTGTGGACGTGTTCCATAAATATTGATGTTAAAGATTTCTTTTTTTGTGAAGAAATGTTTAGAATCAAGATGATGAATCCAGATGGATCTCTATTACAATCCCCAAAGAGGACACTTTAAGTCACGGGTGCCCATTACGTCGATCGCGAGCTACCAGTCGACCGCGGGGGGTGTGTCAGTCGATCTCCAGCCAGGCTTTAAAAAAAATAGACCTAAAATTTAGTGATCATCAATCTTCACCAAGACGTCACTTAAATGACATTCACGGTACCGGAGGGTCTTGTGAGATGACGCTGGCTGCTGCAAGATCATTATTATGAAAATATGACAGAGAGGAAGGCGAGAAACACTTTTTATTTCAACAGACTCTCGCGCCGTACCTTCCGTCAAAACTCTAAAGGCCGACTGCACATTTCCTATCTTCACAATAAAAGCCCTGCTTCATGCTGCCTGCGCTAACAAAATACAGAGTCTGGGAAAACTGGCGTGCACAAGCGATCCCTCAGAAAGCTGGCGTGCACATCACTTGTGCACGCCAGCTTTCCGAGACTCTTATTTTGTTAGCGCAGGCATCATGAAGCAGGGCTTTTATTGTGAAGATAGGAAATGTGCAGTGGGCCTTTAGAGTTTTGACGGAAGGGACGGCGCGAAAGTCTGTTGAAATAAAAAGTGTTTCTCGCCTTCCTCTCCGTCATTTTTTCATAATAATGAACTGGCAGCAGGCAGCGTCATCTCACAAGACCCTCGGGTGCCGTGAATGTCAATCAAGCAAGCTACGGAATTTGCCGCCAATGTTTTTCTTGTAAAGTGTATGGAAGCTGGATGAATTAGATGCCAAAAACCAACCACTTTCATGTGGTATTGTACAGAAAGGACAACTTTTTCTCTCCTCCATTTGAAAATGTGGGCGTTATCATCATTACTGTCTGATTCCAATCAATGCAAGTCATCAGAATCAGGTAATACACCAACTTATATTCTTGTCTTTGTGAAAGAAAGACATCTATATGTGTTACACATGCTTGTATTATCATTAAACACATTTAACTTGTTTACAAAAATGGCTCTTTCATAAATAAATGAATATAAATGATATATATAAATGAGGTAGATCCCCTCGATTTGGTCAATTGAAAAGTAGCTCGCCTGCAGAAAAAGTGTGGGCACCCCTGAGTTAGATCCACTATGTACTGGACTCTCACTATTATGTTAGATCCACTATGGACTGGACTTTCACTATTAAGTTAGATCCACTATGTACTGGACTCTTAACCTATTATGTTAGATCCACTATGGACTGGACTCGCACACTATTATGTAAAATCCACTCTGAACTGGATTATCACTATTATGTTAGATCCACTATGGACTGGACTCTCACATTATTTTGTTAGATCCACTATGGACTGGACTCTCACACTGTTATGTTAGATCCACTATGGACTGGACTCTCACTAGTATGTTAGATCGAGTATGGACTGGATTCTCACACTATTATGTTAGATCCATTATGGACTGGACGCTCAAACGATTATGTTAGATCCACTATGTACTGGACTCTTAAACTATTATGTTAGATCCACTATGGACTGGACTCTCACTATTATGTTAGATCTACTATGGACTGGACTCTCACTATTAAGTTAGATCCACTATGTACTGGACTCTTAAACTATTATGTTACATCCACTATGGACTGGACTCTCACAATATTATGTTAGATCCACAATGGACTGGACTCTCACACTATTAAGTAAAATCTACTATGGACTGGACTCTCACTATTAAGTTAGATCCACTATGTACTGGACTCTTAAACTATTATATTACATCCACTATGGACTGGACTCTCACAATATTATGTTAGATCCACAATGGACTGGACTCTCACACTATTAAGTAAAATCTACTATGGACTAGACTCTCACACTAATATGTTAGATCCACTATGGACTGGACTTTCACTATTAAGTTAGATCCACTATGTACTGGACTCTTAAACTATTATGTTAGATCCACTATGGACTGGACTCTACTATTATAATAGATCCACTATGGACTGGACTCGCACACTATTATGTAAGATCCACTCTGAACTGGATTATCACTATTATGTTAGATCCCCTATGGACTGGACTCTCACATTATTTTGTTAGATCCACTATGGACCGGACTCTCACACTATTATGTTAGATCCACTATGGACTGGACTCTCACTATTATGTTAGATCTACTATGGACTGGACTCTCACTATTATGTTAGATCTACTATGGACTGGACTCTCACTATTAAGTTAGATCCACTATGGACTGGACTCTTAAACTATAATGTTAGATCCACTATGGACTGAACTCTCACATTATTTTGTTAGATCCACTATGGACTGGACTCTCACTATTATGTTAGATCCACTATGGACTGGACTCTCACACTATTATGTTAGATCCACTATGGACTGGACTCTCACACTATTTTGTTAGATCCACTATGGACTGGACTCTCACATACGGATACGGAAAATTTCCGATATTACATTTTAAAGCATGTATCGGCCGATAATATCAGACATCTCTAAAAAAATGTCAACAATTATGTATATGGACCGATGTGAAACACTGGTATCGTGATACAGTTTATAGCCGTATCGCCAACTTGGGACCCTTCTGAAAGAAAAGGTGTGTTTGTGTCCGTGCAGATTACTACAGCTCCAGTGGAAGCAAGACCTGGACCTGGGTCTGGACCTGATCAGCAAGGCCATCGAGATTGACAACAAATGTGACTTCGCCTACGAGACCATGGGAACCATCGAAGTCCAAAGGTAGGCTCGAACCACCTGAGCGTGCGCGCGTGTGTCAGCAAGGAGGAAGTGACCCCCAGCGACTTCCTTCCAGGGGCAACCTGGACAAAGCCATCGAGATGTTCAACAAGTCCATCAACCTGGCCAAGTCGGAGATGGAGATGGCCCACCTGTACTCTCTGTGCGACGCGGCCTACGCCCAGACCGAGGTGGCCAGGAAGTACGGCCTCAAGCCGCCGACGCTGTGACGTCCCAGCCCACCTTGAACTGTTCGCTGCATTGTTTCTCTTCCCTCTCCAAGGCTTTGGAATGCAGCCCCTTCTTTTTTTTTTTGTTTGGACGCACTTCTAACAAACATGTCAAAGTTGATTGGATAAAAGTTCATTAGCAAATGTTGTTTTTTTTTACTTTGCCTGTTTTATCTACTTTTTTAAATACGTTCTGTGCAGCATGTTCTGTGCACCGACCTTTGACCTGAAAAAGAGTAGTCTCCCTTCTATTGTACAGTTGATTCTATTTTTGTTTGCTGAGAAATCAGCCATGATCTTGTACAGAGAAGCACTCTTCATCTTTTGCTGACCAAAGCCACTTTCCACCCCAATAAAGTTCTTGTGTTGCACTGCTCCGTGTCTTCACTGCACAGGACATGACTAAATAAATAAATGGGTTGTACTTGTATAGCGCTTTTCTACCTTCAAGGTACTCAAAGCGCTTTGACACTACTTCCACATTTACCCATTCACACACTGATGGAGGGAGCTGCCATGCAAGGCGCCAACCAGCACCCATCAGGAGCAAGGGTGAAGTGTCTTGCTCAAGAACACAACGGACGTGACGAGGTTGGTACTAGGTGGGAATTGAACCAGGGACGCTCGGGTTGCACACGGCCACTCTCCCCACTGCGCCACGCCGTCCCCCGTCCTAGAACTGTGTTGTTAAAGTTGAAGTAACAAAAATTGTCACACACACACACACACACTCGTTGTGGTGAAATGTGTCCTCTGCATTTGATCCATCCCCTTGATCACCCCCTGGGAAGTGAGGGGAGCAGTGGGCAGCAGCACGGCCGCGCCCGGGAATCATTTATGATGATTTAACCCCCAATTCCAACCCTTGATGCTGAGTGCCAAGCAGGGAGGTAATGGGTCCCATTTTTTTATAGTCTTTGGCTGGGGTTTGAACTCACAACCTATCGATCTCAGGGTGGACACTCTAACTCAGGGGTGCCCACACTTTTTCTGCGGGCGAGCTACTTTTCAATTGACCAACTCGAGGGGATCTACCTCATTTATATATATCATTTATATTTATTTATTTTTGTAAACGTAAAGCGTTCAAAGGACTCCGGCTTGTTAGTGATTCCCAAAGCCCAAAAAAAGTCTGCGGGCTATAGAGCGTTTTCCGTTCGGGCTCCAGTACTCTGGAATGCCCTCCCGGTAACAGTTCGAGATGCCACCTCAGTAGAAGCATTTAAGTCTCACCTTAAAACTCATTTGTATACTCTAGCCTTTAAGTAGACTCCCTTTTTAGACCAGTTGATCTGCCGTTTCTTTTCTTTTTCTTCTATGTCCCACTCTCCCTTGTGGAGGGGGTCCGGTCCGATCCGGTGGCCATGTACTGCTCGCCTGTGTATCGGCTGGGGATATCTCTGCGCTGCTGATCCGCCTCCGCTTGGGATGGTTTCCTGCTGGCTCCGCTGTGAACGGGACTCTCGCTGCTGTGTTGGATCCGCTTTGGACTGAACTCTCGCGACTGTGTTGGATCCATTGTGGATTGAACTTTAACAGTATCATGTTAGACCCGCTCGACATCCATTGCTTTCCTCCTCTCCAAGGTTCTCATAGTCATCATTGTCACCGACGTCCCACTGGGTGTGAGTTTTCCTTGCCCTTATGTGGGCCTACCGAGGCTGTCGTAGTGGTTTGTGCAGCCCTTTGAGACACTAGTGATTTAGGGCTATATAAGTAAACATTGATTGATTGATTGATTGATTGATAAACAAGTTAAATGTGTTTAATGATAATACAAGCATGTGTAACACATATAGATGTCTTTCTTTCACGAAGACAAGAATATAAGTTGGTGTATTACCTGATTCTGATGACTTGCATTGATTGGAATCAGACAGTAATGATCAATCAATCAATCAATGTTTATTTATATAGCCCCAAATCACAAATGTCTCAAAGGACTGTACAAATCATTACGACTACAACATCCTCGGAAGAACCCACAAAAGGGCAAGGAAAACTCACACCCAGTGGGCAGGGAGAATTCACATCCAGTGGGACGCCAGTAACAATGCTGACTATGAGAAACCTTGGAGAGGACCTCAGATGTGGGCAACCCCCCCCCCCCCCGAAAGCAATGGATGTCGAGCGGGTCTAACATGATACTGTGAAAGTTCAATCCATAGTGGCTCCAACACAGCCGCGAGAGTTCAGTTCAAAGCGGATCCAAGACAGCAGTTAGAGTCCCGTCCACAGGAGACCATCTCAAGCGGATCAGCAGCGTAGAGATGTCCCCAATCGATACAGGCAAGCGGTCCATCCTGGGTCTCGACTCTGGACAGCCAGTACTTCATTCATGGTCATCGGACCGGACCCCCTCCACAAGGGAGGGGGGGACATAGGAGAAAGAAAAGAAGCGGCAGATCAACTGGTCTAAAAAGGAGGTCTATTTAAAGGTTAGAGTATACAGATGAGTTTTAAGGTGAGACTTAAATGCTTCTACTGAGGTGGCATCTCGAACTGTTACCGGGAGGGCATTCCAGAGTACTGGAGCCCGAACGGAAAACGCTCTATAGCCCGCAGACTTTTTTTGGGCTCTAGGAATCACTAATGATGATAACGCCCACATTTTCAAATGGAGGAGAAAAAAAGTTGTCCTTTCTGTACAATACCACATGAAAGTGGTTGGTTTTTGGCATCTAATTCATCCAGCTTCCATACACTTTACAAGAAAAACATTGGCGGCAAATTCCGTAGCTTGCTTGATTGACATTCACGGCACCCGAGGGTCTTGTGAGATGACGCTGGCTGCTGCCAGTTCATTATTATGAAAAAATGACAGAGAGGAAGGCGAGAAACACTTTTTATTTCAACAGACTTTCGCGCCGTCCCTTCCGTCAAAACTCTAAAGGCCGACTGCACATTTCCTATCTTCACAATAAAAGCCCTGCTTCATGCTGCCTGCGCTAACAAAATAAGAGTCTCGGAAAGCTGGCGTGCACAAGTGATGTGCACGCCAGCTTTCTGAGGGATCGCTTGTGCACGCCAGTTTTCCGAGACTCTGTATTTTAGTTATCTCATAATTATAATTTTCTTCTCATTTAATTTTTTTTATCTCATAAATTCGAATTTTTAAATCTCAAAAGGCTTTTTATCTCATAATTTTTTACATTTTATCCCATTATTACAATTTTTCCTCCTTTGATTATTTTGTTATATTACATAATCATGATTTTTCATGTCATAATTATGACTTTGTTATCTCATAACTTGACTTTTATTTTATAATTACGACTTTTTATTTTAAAATTATGATTTTTCTGCTTATAATCATACTATTTAATCTCATGATTTATATTTGTTAAAATCTCATGATTAAGACTTTCTATCTCATAATTTTTACATTTTATGTCATGATTATGAATCGTACTCATATTTTTGTATATATATTGTGACTTTTTATTACATTATCATGATTTTTCATGTCATAATTATGATTTTTTTATCTCATAACTCGACTTTTTATTTCATAATTACGTCTGATTATCTCATAATTATGATTTTTCTTCTCATAATCAGATTTTTTATTTCATAATTTAGATGTTAAAATCTCATAATTAAGACTTTTTATCTCATAATTTTCACATTACATCCCATAATAATGAATTGTACTCATATTTTTGTATGCATATACATTGTGACTTTTTATGACGTAATTGTGCTTTTTCATGTCATAATTAGGACTTTTTAATCCCATACCTCGACATTTTTCATAATTATGACTTCTTATTTCATAATTAAATGTTTTTCTTCTCATAATTCTATTTTTTTAATCTCGTAATTTCCATCCGTCCATTTTCTACCGCATGTCCCTTTTGGGGTTGCGGGGTTTTCGATGTTTTAAAATATCATAAGACTTTTTTTCATATAATTTTCACATTTTATCTCATAATTATGATTTTTACTCATGTAATTACTACATTGTATGACATAATCATGATTTTTCATGTTTTAATTATGAAATTTTATCTCATACTTCGACTTTTATTTCCTAACGACAACTTCTTATTTCATAATCATGATTTTTCTTCTCATAATCATATTTTTAATTTCATAATTTAGATGTTAAAATCTCATATATAAGACTTTTTATGTCATAATTTCCACATCTTATCTCATAATTATGAATTGAATTCATATTTTTGTACACATATATATTGTGACTTTTTATTACGTAATTATGAATTTTAATGTCATAATTACGACTTTTAATCTAATAACTTGTTATTTCATAATTATGACTTTCTATCTCATAATTATAATTTTCTTCTCATTTAATTTTTTTTTATCTCATAAATTCGAATTTTTAAATCTCAAAAGGCTTTTTATCTCATAATTTTTTACATTTTATCCCATTATTACAATTTTTCCTCATATGATTATTTCGTTATATTACATAATCATGATTTTGCATGTCATAATTATGACTTTGTTATCTCATAACTTGACTTTTATTTTATAATTACGACTTTTTATTTTATAATTATGATTTTTCTGCTCATAATCATACTATTTAATCCCATGATTTATATTTGTTAAAATCTCATAAGACTTTCTATCTCATAATTTTTACATTTTATGTCATGATTATGAATTGTACTCATATTTTTGTATATATATTGTGACTTTTTATTACATTATCATGATTTTTCATGTCATAATTATGATTTTTTTTATCTCATAACTCGACTTTTTATTTCATAAGTACGTCTGATTATCTCATAATTATGATTTTTCTTCTCATAATCATATATTTAGATTTGTTAAAATCTCATACTTAAGACTTTTTATCTCATAATTTTCACATTACATCCCATAATAATGAATTGTACTCATATTTTTCTATGCATATACATTGTGACTTTTTATGACGTAATTGTGCTTTTTCATGTCATAATTAGGACTTTTTTTATCTCATAACTCGACATTTTTCATTATTACGACTTCCTATCTCATAATTATCTTTTTTTTGGTCATAATTATACACTTTTATCTTGTAATTCCGATTTTTAAAATCTCATAAGACTTTTTTTCTTATAATTTTCACATTTTATCTCATAATTATGTTTTTTTACTTGTATAATTATTTTATAATTACTTTTCATGTCAGAATTATAAATGTTTCATCTCATAACACGACTTTTTATTTCATAATTACGACTTATCTCAAAATTGTGATTTTTCTTCTCATATTCATATTTTTTATCTCATAATTTCCCTTTTTTAAATCTCATAATTAAGACTTTTTATCTCATCATTTTGACATTTTGACTCATAATTATGAATTGTACTCATATCTTTGTATACACATTGATAATTATTTTTATTTCGTAATTATGATTTCTCATGTCATAATTAGGCCCTGCGATGAGGTGGCGACTTGTCCAGGGTGTACCCCGCCTTCCGCCCGATTGTAGCTGAGATAGGCGCCAGCGCCCCCCACGACCCCAAAAGGGAATAAGCGGTAGAAAATGGATGGATGGATGGCTGGATGTCATAATTATGACTGTTTTATCTCATAACTCGACTTTTTATTTCATAATTGCGACTTTTTATCTCATAATTAGAATTTATCTTCCCATAATTATATTTTTTTATCTCGTAACTTCCATTTTTTAAATCTCATAACTAAGAATTTTTTTATCTCATAATTATGAATTGTACTTATATATTTGTACACATATATATTTTGACCTTTTACTACATAATCATGATTTTTCATGTCATGATTCAGACTTTTTTTTATCTCATAACTCGACATTTTATTTCATAATCACAACTTTTTATCTCATAATTAAAATTTTTCTTCTCACAATTATGAATATTCTTTATCTCGTAATTTCGATTTTTTTAAATCTCATAAGGCTTTTTATCTCATAGTTTTGACATTTTATCTCATAATTACGGTTTTTTACTTGTATAATTATTTTATAATTACTTTTTATGTCAGAATTATAAATGTTTCATCTCATAACACGACTTTTTATTTCATAATTACGACTTATCTCAAAATTGTGATTTTTCTTCTCATATTTATATTTTCTATCTCATAATTTCACTTTTTTAAATCTCATAATTAAGACTATTTATCTCATCATTTTGACATTTTAATTATGAATTGTACTCATATCTTTGTATACACATTGATAATTATTTTTATTTCGTAATTATGATTTCTCATGTCATAATTATGACTGTTTTATCTCATAACTCGACTTTTTACTTCATAATTGCGACTTTTTATCTCATAATTAGAATTTATCTTCCCATAATTATATTTTTTTATCTCGTAATTTCCATTTTTTAAATCTCATAACTAAGACTTTTTTTATCTCATAATTATGAATTGTACTTATATATTTGTACACATATATATTTTGACCTTTTACTACATAATCATGATTTTTCATGTCATAATTCAGACTTTTTTTTATCTCATAACTCGACATTTTATTTCATAATCACAACTTTTTATCTCATAATTAAAATTTTTCTTCTCACAATTATGAATATTCTTTATCTCGTAATTTCGATTTTTTTCTAATCTCATAAGGCTTTTTATCTCATAGTTTTGACATTTTATCTCATAATTACGGTTTTTACTCATAAGATTATTTCACTATATTACATTTTCATAATTTTTATGTCATAATTACGACTTATTATCTCATAATTGTGAATTTTGGTCTCACACAGGTATGTACTGTATAATAATGCTTATATATATATATGTAAAAATATATATATATTTCCTTAGCCCCGCCCCTCGGAGCGTGCCAACTCTCGCGAGACTTGGGCCGTTGACGGCGTTTGACGTTTCTCCGTCAACACAATAATGGCGGAAGCTGTGGAGGGAGCTTTACTGGCCACTTGGTGAGACAATTTACGATTTTATCCACAAAGTCCGACACGCCGACAAACATTTTTTGAAGCTGTCGTCTTTAACGGAGCTGGACGTGAAGAGTTTGTGTCGGTAATCCGCTCCCGCGAGGTTTCCCGTACTCGCCGCCACTTCGCCAGCTACAGCTGATAATTGCGAGTATTGGTGACGTCACTACCAGTGATAATAGTCAGTGATGTCATTACTACGTGACGAAAATGGCGAGCAGGAATACGTGCGTGTCATAACTTTCCAACAATTCACGTCGCTAGGTTAGCTACCTAGCATGCTAACAATGGCTCAGAGCTAAAGGCCTACTGAAATGAGATTTTCTTATTCAAACGGGGATAGCAGGTCCATTCTATGTCTCATACTTGATATTTTCGCGATATTGCATTATTTTTGCTGAAAGGATTTAGTAGAGAACATCCACGATAAAGTCGCTAATAAAAAAAGCCTTGCCTTTACCGGAAGTAGCAGACGATGTGCGCGTGACGTCACTGGCTGTAGGGCTCCTCACATCCTCACTTATATTACAATCATGGCCACCAGCAGCTAGAGCAGGGGTGCCCACACTTTTTCTGCAGGCGAGCTACTTTTCAATTGACCAACTCGAGGGGATCTACCTCATTTATATATATCATTTATATTTATTTATTTATGAAAGACATTTTTGTAAACAAGTTAAATGTGTTTAATGATAATACAAGCATGTGTAACACATATAGATGTCTTTCTTTCACGAAGACAAGAATATAAGTTGGTGTATTACCTGATTCTGATGACTTGCATTGATTGGAATCAGACAGTAATGATGATAACGCCCACATTTTCAAATGGAGGAGAAAAAAAAGTTGTCCTTTCTGTACAATACCACATGAAAGTGGTTGGTTTTTGGCATCTCATTCATCCAGCTTCCATACACTTTACAAGAAAAACATTGGCGGCAAATTCCGTAGCTTGCTTGATTGACATTCACGGCACCCGAGGGTCTTGGGAGATGACGCAGGCTGCTGCCAGTTCATTATTATGAAAAAATGACAGAGAGGAAGGCGAGAAACACTTTTTATTTCAACAGACTTTCGCGCCGTCCCTTCCGCCAAAACTCTGCACATTTCCAATCTTCACAATAAAAGCCCTGCTTCATGCTGCCTGCGCTAACAAAATAAGAGTCTCAGAAAGCTGGCGTGCACAAGTGATGTGCACGCCAGCTTTCCGAGGGATCGCTTGTGCACGCCAGTTTTCCGAGACTCTGTATTTAGTTAGCGCAGGCAGCATGAAGCAGGGCTTTTATTGTGAAGATAGGAAATGTGCAGTCGGCCTTTAGAGTTTTGACGGAAGGTACGGCGCGAGAGTCTGTTGAAATAAAAAGTGTTTCTCGCCTTCCTCTCGGTCATATTTTCATAATAATGATCTTGCAGCAGCCAGCGTCATCTCACAAGACCCTCCGGTACCGTGAATGTCATTTAAGTGACGTCTTGGTGAAGATTGATGATCACTCATTTTTAGGTCTATTTTTTTTGAAAGCCTGGCTGGAGATCGACTGACACACCCCCCGCGGTCGACTGGTAGCTCGCGATCGACGTAATGGGCACCCCTGGGTTAGAGCTATTTGGACTGAGAAAGCGACAATTTCCCCATTAATTTGAGCGAGGATGAAAGGTTCGTGGATGAGGACATTTAGAGTGAAGTACTAGAAAAAAAAAAGAAAAGGCGACGGCGGCAGGCGGCGTTTCAAATGAAATTAAACACATTTACTAGTATAATTCTGGAAGATCCCTTATCTGTTTATTGTTTTAATAGTGTTTTAGTGAGATTGTAAAGTCATACCTGAAAGCTGGATGGTTGCGGAGAACGCCAGTGTCTCTCAGAGGAGCCAAGATCAAAAATCCACTGAAGTCTCTGGTAAGAGCCGACTTAATATCACAATTTTCCCATCCAAAAACTCGCTGGTTGACGTAGAGAAGCATGTTCGCTTGACCGCTCCGTGTTAAAGCTTCACAACAAACAAAGAAACACTGGCTGTGTTACGGTTGCTAAAGGCAGCTGCAATCCACCGCTTTCCACCAACAGCATTCTTCTTTGACGTCTCCATTATTCATTGAACAAATTGAAAAAGATTCAGCAACACAGATGTCCAAAATACTGTGTAATTATGCGATGAAAAGAGACTACTTTTAGCCGTGTTTGGTGCTGGGCTAATATATCCGCTACAACCCGAGACGTCATCATTCCGCGACGTTTTCAACCAAAAACTGCGGGAAATTTAAAATTGCAATTTAGTAAACTAAACCGGTCGTATTTGGATGTGTGGCAATATTAATATTTCATCATTGATATATAAACTATCAGACTGCATGGTCAGTAGTAGTGGCTTTCAGTAGGCCTTTAACATTTCAACTCATCGTTTCCGCTATTTGTCTGCTTCAGGTCGGGGGGTCCAAACTCTGGCCCTAGAGCCATTTGTGGCCCCAAGCTCGTTTTTCATAGGCCCGCAACACAGTCTAACGACAAAGTAAACACGTTCTGGATTAGAATGATACGTACAAAAAAAATAGAATATGGCATTTTAGGAAAAATTGCGTGCAAATACATTTCAGTGTTGAAATGCTAACGTTAGCATGTTAGCAGCCAACAAGTGTCAGGTATCACGCTATATGACTGTGAAGTGTTTGACTGCAAAATGGGATAACAAAAAGTTAGCATGCTAACAGCCAACAAGTGTCAGGTGTCACGCTATATGACTGTGAAGTGTTTGACTGCAAAATTGGATAACAAAAAGTTGGTATGCTAACAGCCAACAAGTGTCAGGTATCACGCTAAATGGCTATGAAGTGTTAGGTTGCAAAAATTGGCTAACAAAAAGTTGGTATGCTAATTTCAGCATGCTAACAGCCAACAAGTGTCAGGTATCATGCTATATCACTCTGAAGTGTTTGGTTGCAAAATTGGCTTGCAAAAAGTTAGCATGCTAACAGCCAACAAGAGTCAGGTATCACGCTATATGACTCTGAAGTGTTTGGCTGCAAAATTGGCTATCAAAAAGTAAGCATGCTAATGTTAGCTTGCTAACATTGCTTGTTGGCTGTTAGCATGCTAACAAGTGTCAGGTATCACGCTATATGACTCTGAAGTGTTTGGCTGCAAAACTGGCTAACAAAACGTTAGCATACTAACAGCCAACAAGAGTCAGGTATCACGCTATATGAGTCTGAAGTGTTTGGCTGCAAAATTGGCTATCAAAAAGTAAGCATGCTAATGTTAGCTTGCTAACATTGCTTGTTGGCTGTTAGCATGCTAATGTTAGCAAGCTAACATTCAACAAGTGTCAGGTATCACGCTATATGACTCTGAAGTGTTTGGCTGCAAAATTGGCTAACAAAACGTTAGCATACTAACATTCAACAAGTGTCAGGTATCACGCTATATGAGTCTGAAGTGTTTGGTTGCAAAATTGGCTAACAGAAAGTTAGCATGCTAACAGCCAAAAGGAGTCAGGTATCACGCTATATGACTCTGAAGTGTTTGGCTGCAAAATTGGCTATCAAAAAGTAAGCATGCTAATGTTAGCTTGCTAACATTGCTTGTTGGCTGTTAGCATGCTAACAGCCAACAAGTGTCAGGTATCATGCTATATGACTCTGAAGTGTTTGGTTGCAAAATTGGCTAACAGAAAGTTAGCATGCTAACAGCCAACAAGAATCAGGTATCACGCTATATGAGTCTGAAGTGTTTGGTTGCAAAATTGGCTAACAGAAAGTTAGCATGCTAACAGCCAACAGTAGTCAGGTATCACGCGATATGACTCTGAAGTGTTTGGCTGCAAAATTGGCTATCAAAAAGTAAGCATGCTAATGTTAGCTTGCTTACATTGCTTGTTGCTTGTTGTCTGTTAGCAGGCTAATGTTAGCATGTTAACATTCAACAAGTGTCAGGTATCACGCTATATGACTCTGAAGTGTTTGGTTGCAAAATTGGCTAACAGAAAGTTAGCATGCTAACAGCTAACAAGTGTCAGGTATCACACTATTTGACTCTGAAGTGTTTGGTTGCAAAATTGGCAAACAGAAAGTTAGCATGCTAACAGCCAACAAGAGTCAGATATCACGCTACATGACTGGAGTGTTTGGCTGCAAAATTGGCTAACAGAAAGTTAGCATGCTAACAGCAAACAAGTGTCAGGTATCACGCTATTTGACTCTGAAGTGTTTGGCTGCAAAATTGGCTATCAAAAAGTAAGCATGCTAATGTTAGCTTGCTAACATTGCTTGTTGTCTGTTAGCAGGCTAATGTTAGCATGCTAACATTCAACAAGTGTCAGGTATCACGCTATATGACTCTGAAGTGTTTGGTTGCAAAATTGGCTAACAGAAAGTTAGAATGCTAACAGCCAACAAGAGTCAGGTATCACACTACACGACTGGAGTGTTTGGCTGCAAAATTGGCTAACAGAAAGTTAGCATGCTAACAGCTAACAAGTGTCAGGTATCACGCTATTTGACTCTGAAGTGTTTGGCTGCAAAATTGGTTATTAAAAAGTAAGCATGCTAATGTTAGCTTGTTAACATTGCTTGTTGTCTGTTAGCAGGCTAATGTTAGCATGCTAACATTCAACAAGTGTCAAGTATCACGCTATATGACTCTGAAGTGTTTGGTTGCAAAATTGGCTAACAGAAAGTTAGCATGCTAACAGCCAACAAGAGTCAGGTATCATGCTACATGACTGGAGTGTTTGGCTGCAAAATTGGCTAACAGAAAGTTAGCATGCTAACAGCTAACAAGTGTCAGGTATCACGCTATTTGACTGAAGTGTTTGGCTTCAAAATTGGCTATCAAAGAGTAAGCATGCTAACAAGTGTCAGGTATCATGGCATTTGATTTTGAAGTGTTTGGTTGTAAAATTGGTTATCAAGAAGTTATCATGGTAATGTTATCATGCTAACATTGCTCGTTGGCTATTAGCATGCTAATGTTAGCATGTTAGCAACCAACAAGTGTCAGGTATCACGCTACATGACTAGTGTGTTTGGCTGCAAAATTGGCTAACAGAAAGTTAGCATGCTAACAGCTAACAAGTGTCAGGTATCCCGCTATACGACTCTGAAGTCTTTGGCTGCAAAATTGGATAACAGAAAGTTGGCATGCTAACAGCTAACAAGTGTCAGGTATCCCGCTATACGACTCTGAAGTCTTTGGCTGCAAAATTGGCTAACAAAAAGTTAGCTTGCTAGAACGTTAACGTTAGCATGCTAACAGTTGGCATGTCTCAATCACCAAGTTCCATGACTGCGGTTTTTGCCTGAAAAATTGGCGAGTGCTTTAAATTTAGCACTCTAGCATGCTTAAAGTTAGCGCGTCTCAAATACCAAGTTACATGACCTTATAAGGCATTTGCTTAGTAATGCTGCCTGAGCCAATCAGGGGCCACGATACTGAACATCAGGGTGGGATTGTTTTGGTCTGTTCTGGTGGTCAACACTACTGTAATGTTGATATTTTGACTTTATTTTGATGCTTGAAAATGCTTTATTCAGATTTGGATGTCTATTTATCAAATATTATTTGACTTGGTTTTAGTACCTTTTAATGTGCACAATGTATCAAAGGGGTTGTTTATGTTTGTTGCTGTTCCCTCAAGACCAAATGTCCTTTGCACCGTCAGGGACCAGGATCTAGCGGAGGCTCTGGACTCGGGCGGTTCTGACATGGACACGGAGATGGAGAAAGGCGTGGTCCATGTGCAGGAGGATTGTGCGGGACAAAGAGCCAAGATGTGGAAGGTAGGCCAGTGAACACAGCTGTGGGCGTGCAGTGACGTGACACAACGTTGTTGTTGTTGTGTTGCCAGATCGCTCTGAACGTGTCCGGCAAAGGAGACAGTCTCTCTCCCTGGGACGGCGTCCTGGACTTACCAGAACAGACGCTCATTCACAGCCGCTGTCAGCAGTTGATTGGTGAGCGGATGCAGGCATGACTGTGACTGTCTTAATCACTGGCATGCTAACAATACATTTTTAACATCCTGCTAGGTTAGCGACACTAGCATAATTGTGTGAGCTACATGCTAACATTGAATTTTAACATGTTATGTTAGCAACACTAGCATAGCTATGTGGGCTACTTCCTAACAATACATTTTAACAACATGCTAGGTTAGCAAAACTAGCATAACTATGTGAGCTACATGCTAACATTACAATTTAACATCATGCCAGGATAGCAACACATGCATAGGTATGTGAGCTACATGCTAACAATACATTTTAACATCATGTTATGTTCGCAACACTACCATAGCTATGTGAACTGCATGCTAACGCTGCATTTTAACATCCTGCTAGGTTAGCAACACTAGCATAGCTATATGAGCTACATGCTAACAATACATTTTAACATCCTGCTAGGTTAGCAACTCTGGCATAACTGTGTGAGCTACATGCTAACAATACATTTTTAACATCCTGCTAGGTTAGCGACACTAGCATAACTGTGTGAGCTGCATGCTAACATTGAATTTTAACATCATGCCAGGATAGCAACACATGCATACCTATGTGAGCTACTTTCTAACAATACATTTTAACAACATGCTAGGTTAGCAAAACTAGCATAACTATGTGAGCTACATGCTAACATTACAATTTAACATCATGCCAGGATAGCAACACATGCATACCTATGTGAGCTACATGCTAACAATACATTTTAACATCATAATATGTTCGCAACACTATCATAGCTATGTGAACTGCATGCTAACGATACATTTTTAACATCCTGCTGGGTAAGCGACACTAGCATAGCTGTGTGAGCTACATGCTAACATTGAATTTTAACATGTTATGTTAGCAACACTAGCATAGCTATGTGAGCTACTTTCTAACAATACATTTTAACAACATGCTAGGTTAGCAAAACTAGCATAACTATGTGAGCTACATGCCAACATTACAATTTAACATCATGCCAGGATAGCAACACATGCATAGGTATGTGAGCTACATGCTAACAAGACATTTTAACATCCTGCTAGATTAGCGACACTAGCAGAAATGTGTGAGCTCCATTTTTAACATCCTGCTAGGTTAGCAACACTAGCATAACCGTGAGCTACATGCTATAATTGAATTTTAACATGTTATGTTAGCAACACTAGCATAGCTATGTGAGCTACTTTCTAACAATACATTTTAACAACATGCTAGGTTAGCAAAACTAGCATAACTATGTGAGCTACATGCTAACATTACAATTTAACATCATGCCAGCATAGCAACACATGCATAGGTATGTGAGCTACATGCTAACCAGACATTTCAACATCCTGCTAGGTTAGCGACACTAGCAGAAATGTGTGAGCTACATTTTTAACATCCTACTAGTTTAGCAACACTAGCATAACTGTGAGCTACATGCTAACATTGAATTTTAACATGTTATGTTAGCAACACTAGCATAGCTATGTGAGCTACATGCTAACAATACATTTCAACACCATGCTAGGTTAGCAAAACTAGCATAACTATGTGAGCTACATGCTAACATTACAATTTAACATCATGCCAGGATAGCAACACATGCATAGGTATGTGAGCTACATGCTAACAAGACATTTTAACATCCTGCTAGGTTAGCGACACTAGCATAACTATGTGAGCTACATGCTAACATTGAATTTTAACATTATGTTGTGTTAGCAACACTAGCATGGCTATGTGAGCTACATGCTAACATTACAATTTAACATCATGCCAGGTTGGCAACACATGCACAGCTATGTGAGCTACATGCTAACACGCAATTTTAACATCCTGCTAGGTTAGCAACACTAGCATAACTATGTGAGCTACATGCTAACATTGAATTTTAACATCATGTTATGTTAGCAACACTAGCATAGCTATGTGAGCTATATGCTAACAATACATTTTAACATCATGCTAGGTTACCAAAACCAGTATAACTAATTGAGCTCCATGCTAACATTACAATTTAACATCATGCAAGGTTAGCAATACATGCATGGCTATGTGAGCTACATGCTGCCAAGACATTTTAACATCCTGCTAGGTTAGCAACACTAGCATAACTATGTGAGCTACATGCTAACATTGAATTTTAACAATATGTTGTGTTAGCAACACTAGCATGGCTATGTGAGCTAAATGCTAACATTACAATTTAACATCATGCCAGGTTAGCAACACATGCATAGCTATGTGAGGTACATGCTAACACGCAATTTTAACATCCTGCTAGGTTAGCAACACTAGCATAACTATGTGAGCTACATGCTAACATTGAATTTTAACATCATGTTATGTTAGCAACACTAGCATAGCTATGTGAGCTACATGCTAACAATACATTTTAACATCATGCTAGGTTATCAAAACCAGTATAACTAATTGAGCTCCATGCTAACATTACAATTTAACATCATGCCAGGTTAGCAACACATGCATGGCTATGTAAGCTACATGCTAACAATACATTTTAACATCCTGCTAGGTTAGCAACACTAGCATAACTCTGTGAGCTACATGCTAAGATTGAATTTTAACATCCTGTTATGTTTACAACACTAGAATAGCTATGTGAGCTACATGCTAACTATATATTTTAACGTCATGCTAGGTTAGCAAAACTAGCATAACTTTGGGAGCTACATGCTAACATAACATTTATAAAGCCCTTTAAAAACGACCACAGTTGAAGAACAAATACACCACAAAGAAATAGAGGCAAAGGACAAACTACAAAATAACATTTAAAACAGAAGTAAAATTCATGTTTGTACAGTGAATGTAGATGTACATATAGTAGGGGTGTAACGGTACGTGTATTTGTATTGAACCGTTTCGGTTCGGTACGAGGGTGTATCGAACGAGTTTGTAATCTAAAGTCTTAGCCAGCTGCTCTGCTTTCTGCCTCTGTCTGAGCAGTGAGCACCCAGCATTGTCCCGCCCACAAAACCATCTGATTGGTTACATACAAAGCCAATCAGCAATGCGTATTCAGAAAGCATGGAGTCAGTGCTCCGGCGTCGAGATGAGCAGATATGTGTTTAGCAGGTGAGCAGCGGACATCGTACACTCCTCAAATTATAAAAAACACTTCCCAGTCACAACTATTACAAACATCACTATGAGCCCGTTGACCTTCTAGAAACTTAAACTGCAGTTCAGATCTCTCATAGTTCTGGCTTGAGGTGAAGGCTAATTAGCTTTTAGCGTTACGTTAGCTCATTTTGCTGTGTGTGTGTGTGCGGGTGTGCATGTGTGTGTGTGTGTATAATAAAAGTCAACTACAGACTTCCCAAATGCTGTAATAAATTAAGCATGATGAGTTGACTTGAAACTGTTTAATGTTGCACTTTTTATATGTAGAAGAAAGGTTTTTTCGTTTTATTTAATCAAAGCAACAACTTGAGTCAGTTTAATGAGGATTAACGTGGGCAGAATTATTATAATGTTCCCAATGTTAAAAGGATAAAGCCCATCCATCCATCCATCTTCTTCCGCTTATCCGAGGTCGGGTCGCGGGGGCAACAACCTAAGCAGGGAAACCCAGACTTCCCTCTCCCCAGCCACTTCGTCTAGCTCTTCCCGGGGGATCCCGAGGCGTTCCCAGGCCAGCCGGGAGACATAGTCTTCCCAACGTGTCCTGGGTCTTCCCCGTGGCCTCCTACCGGTTGGACGTGCCCTAAACACCTCCCTAGGGAGGCGTTCGGGTGGCATCCTGACCAGATGCCCGAACCACCTCATCTGGCTCCTCTCGATGTGGAGGAGCAGCGGCTTTACTTTGAGTTCCTCCCGGATGGCAGAGCTTCTCACCCTATCTCTAAGGGAGAGACCCACCACACGGCGGAGGAAACTCATTTCGTCCGCTTGTACCCGTGATCTTATCCTTTCGGTCATGACCCAAAGCTCATGACCATAGGTGAGGATGGGAACGTAGATCGACCGGTAAATTGAGAGCTTTGCCTTCCGGCTCAGCTCCTTCTTCACCACAACGGATCGGTACAACGTCCGCATTACTGAAGACGCCGCACCGATCCGCCTGTCGATCTCACGATCCACTCTTCCCCCACTCGTGAACAAGACTCCTAGGTACTTGAACTCCTCCACTTGGGGCAGGGTCTCCTCCCCAACCCGGAGATGGCATTCCTCCCTTTTCCGGGCGAGAACCATGGACTTTATCCTTGCATTGCCGGCAAGGATAAAGCCATTGTTTACAAATTTGGTAAATAAATAACCAAAAAATTTATATTTTGTTGTTTTCTTACCGTACCGAAAATGAACCGAACCGTGACCTCTAAACCGAGGTACGTACCGAACCGAAATGTTTGTTTACCGTTACACCCCTAACATATATGTGTATATGTATGTTTGTACAGCGAATGTTTATGTACAGTATGTATATATGTATGTTTGTACAGTGAATGTATGTGTACATATATGTGTATATGTATGTTTATGAAGCGAATGTATATGTACAGTATGTAAATATGTATGTGTGTACAGTGAATGTGTACAGTATGTGTATATGTGTGTTTTTACAGTGAATGTATGTGTACATATATGTGTATATGTATGTTTATGAAGCGAATGTATATGTACAGTATGTAAATATGTATGTGTGTACAGTGAATGTGTACAGTATGTGTATATGTGTGTTTTTACAGTGAATGTATGTGTACATATATGTGTATATGTATGTTTATGAAGCAAATGTATATGTACAGTATGTATATATGTATGTTTGTACAGTGAATATATGTGTACAGTAAGTGTGTATGTATTTTTGTTAGGGGTGTAACGGTACGTGTATTTGTATTGAACCGTTTCGGTACGGGGGTTTCGGTTCGGTACGAGGGTGTGTCGAACGCGTTTGTGAACTGAAGTTTTAACAAGCTGCTCTGCTTTCTGCCTCTGTCCGAGCAGTGAACACCTGGCATTGTCCCGCCCACACAACCATCTGATTGGTTACATACAAAGCCAATCAGCAGTGCGTATTCCGAACGCATGTTGTAAATGCTTCGTTGTCGAAGCAGATATGTGCTTTTAGCAGCGGACATCGTACACTCCCCAAATTATAAAAAACACTTCCCAGTCACAACTATTACAAACATCACTATGAGCCCGTTGACATTCTAGAAACTTAAACTGCAGTTCAGCTCTCTCATAGTTCTGGCTTGAGGTGAAGGCTAATTATCTTTTAGCGTTACGTTAGCTCATTTTGCTGTGTGTGTGTGCGTGCGTGCGTGTGCGTGTGTGTGTGTGTGTGTTAGGGGCAGCAAAGCCCTGTCTGTCTGTTATTTCACATGAACTTTGCAGATGATGTGGTCCTGATGTCTTCATCTGGCCGGGATCTTCAGCTCTCGCTGGATCGGTTCGCAGCCGAGTGTGAAGCGACCGGAATGAGAATCAGCACCTCCAAGTCCGAGTCCCAGAAAAGGGTGAAAATGCCATCTCCGGGTTGGGGAGAAGACCCTGCCCCAAGTGGAAGAGTTCAAGTACCCAGGAGTCTTGTTCACGAGTGAGGGAAGAGTGGATCGTGAGATCGACAGGCGGATCGGTGCGGCGTCTTCAGTAATGCGGACATTGTATCGATCCGTTGTGGTAAAGAAGGAGCTGAGCCGGAAAGCAAAGCTCTCAATTTACTGGTCGATCTACGTTCCCATCCTCACCTATGGTCATGAGCTTTGGGTCATGACCGAAAGGATAAGATCACGGGTACAAGCGGCCGAAATGAGTTTCCTCCACCGTGTGGCGGGGCTCTCCCTTAGAGATAGGGTGAGAAGCTCTGCCATCCGGGAGGAACTCAAAGTAAAGCCGCTGCTCCTTCACATGGAGAGGAGCCAGATGAGGTGGTTCGGGCATCTGGTCAGGATGCCACCCGAACGCCTCCCTAGGGAGGTGTTTAGGGCACGTCCAACCGGTAGGAGGCCACGGGGAAGACCCAGGACACGTTGGGAAGACTATGTCTCCCGGCTGGCCTGGGAACGCCTCGGGATCCCCCGGGAAGAGCTAGACGAAGTGGCTGGGGAGAGGGAAGTCTGGGTTTCCCTGCTTAGGCTGCTGCCCCCGCGACCCGACCTCGGATAAGCGGAAGATGATGGATGGATAACATGAACTCCATAGATATCAGGAATGAATAGTCTCTCCTATTACAATTGTACTATTTTTTAGCTATAGTTACATTAATCAGTAATGTAGCAGCCTAGTTTTGAATGGCAGGGTGCCTGCAATCACATTTTAACAAAAATATAACATTTACATAATAAAAGTCAACTACAGGCTTCCCAAATGCTGTAATAAATTAAGCATGATGAGTTGACTTGAAACTGTTTAATGTTGCACTTTTTATGTGTAGAAGAAAGGTTTTTTCATTTTATTGGGGACGGCGTGGCGCAGTTGGGAGAGTGGCCGTGCCAGCAACCTGAGGGTTCCTGGTTCAATCCCCACCTTCTACTAACCTCGTCACGCCTGTTGTGTCCTTGAGCAAGACACTTCACCCTTGCTCCTGATGGTTCGTGGTTAGGGCCTTGCATGGCAGCTCCCGCCATCAGTGTGTGAATGTGTGTGTGTAGGGGTGAATGTGGAAATAGTGTCAAAGCGCTTTGAGTACCTTGAAGGTAGAAAAGCGCTATACAAGTATAACCCATTTACCATTTTACCATTTATTTAATCAAAGCAACAACTTGAGGCAGTTTAATGAGGATTAACGTGGGCAGAATTATTATAGTGTTCCCAATGTTAAAAGGATAAAGCCATTGTTTACAAATTTGGTAAATAAATAACCCAAAATATGTATATTTGGTTGTATTCTTACTGTACCGAAAATGAACCGAACCGTGACCTCTAAACCGAGGTACGTACCGAACCGAAATTTTTGTGTCCCGTTACACCCCCTAATGTTTGTACAGTGAATATATTTGTACATGTATGTTTATATGTATGTGTTTACAGTATGTGTATATATGTGTTTGTACAGTGAATGTATGTGTACATATATGTGTATATGTATGTTTATGAATCGAATGTATATGTACAGTATGTATATATGTATGTTTGTATAGTGAATGTCTGTGTACAGTACGTGTATATGTATGTGTGTACAGTGAATGTATATGTACAGCAGGGGCGCTCACACTTTTTCTGCAGGCGAGCTACTTTTCAATTGACCAAGTCGAGGAGATCTACCTCATTCCTATTTATAATTTATATTTATTTATTTATGAAAGAGACATTTTTGTTAACAAGTTAAATGTGTTTAATGATAATACAAGCATGTTTAACACACATAGATTACTTTCTTTCATGAAGACAAGAATATAAGTTGGTGTATTACCTGATTCTGATGACTTGCATTGATTGGATTTAGACAGTGGTGCTGATAACGTCCGCATTTTCGAATGGAGGAAAAAAAAAAGTCCTCCTTTCTGTCCAATACCACATGAAAGTGGTTGGATTTGGCATCTCATTTGTCCAACTTGCATACTCGTTTTTAAACACTTTGTTATGAGAGTAGCATATGTGTGTGGCCCTTTAATGTCTGGCAGCAGGTGAGTGACGTCAGTGAGTGTGCGGGTGGGCAAGCAAGTGAGAAAGCGGCCGCTGAGGGCGGGGGAGAAATACATTGGCATCAAACTCCGTAGCTTGCTAGCTTGTGCACGCTAGCTTTCTGAGACTCTTATTTTGTTAGCACAGGCAGGATGAAACAGGTCTTTTATGGTGAAGACAGGAACTGTGCAGTCGGTCTTTAGAGTTTTGACAGTAGGTACGGAGTCTCTAGAAATAAAATGTGTTTCTCTGCGTCCGCCCTGTTAGGGATTTTTTTCTTAAATATGAGCTCGCAGCAGTCAGCGTCATCTCACAAGATCCTCGGGTGCCGAGAATGTCAAACAACTGACGAAAGTGAAGTCTTGGTATGATTGATGATTGCTCATTTTTATGTCTATTTTTTAATGCCTGGCTTGAGATCGACTGACACACCCTCCGAGATCGACCAGTCGATCGCGATCGACGTAATGGGCACCCCTGCTGTACAGTATGTGTATATGTATGTTTGTACAGTGAATGTACAAACTTTGAGTATGTAGGTATGTACTGTATTTGTGTATGTATGTGGGAGTGTATGTATGTATGCATGTATGTATGAATAACGGTGTGTATGTGAGTATATGTGTATTTGTATGTACAATGTATGTCCTCGTCTAACGTCTCCTGTGTGTCCGCCGCCCACGTTCAGACCAGCTGGAGGCGTGCGACGGGGACAGGACGGGTCTGGTGTCGGACGTGGAGGCGGTCATCACCTTCTACTGCAAGTCTCGCAACATCAGCTTCACCTCGGAGCTGAGCTGGCCACACCTCCTCAAGCCGCTGCTGGGTCTGGGGCTGCCGCGCAGCGACCTGTACAACTGCTTCTACGCCGTCATGAACAAGCACATTCCACGGTGAGCGGGCCGCGCCTCGGCCCTCCCCGCTGCCAAAACTGAAGCAGAAAAAAAAACAAAAAACGCTTTTTTTTTTGTAGGGAGTGCGTGCCCAAAGGCCACCCCTTCCACCTGTACAGACTACTCCTGCAGTACCACGAGCCAGAACTCTGCTCCTTCCTGGACACCAAAAAGATCACCCCTGACTCCTACGCCATCCACTGGGTGCGTTTGACTTCCTGCGCCTTTCGGGCACTTGAACGGTCTTTAACAATGTCCCTGCTTCTTTCTCCCGCACAGCTGGGCAGCCTGTTCTCCAGCCATTGTCCACCCGATGTCACGCAGGCCCTGTGGGACGCCTACCTCCAGCAGGCTGACCCTTTCCTTGTCTTCTTCCTCATGCTCGTCATCCTCGTCAATGCCAAGTAGGCTCTTCTGAGACCCGTCTCCTTCCTGATCATCCTCATACGTTGCTAAACTGATGCTCTTCCTCAGAGAAACCATCCTTGCCAAAGAAGCAGACAGCAAGGAGGCCATCGTCCGTAAGTTCTCATTTCATGCTTATGTACTTACCGTATTTTTTGGATTATAAATCGCTCCGGAGTATACGTCGCACCGGCCGAAAATGCATAATAAAGAAGGGAAAAAAACATATATATGTCGCACTGAGTATAAGTCCAATTTTTGGGGGAAATTTATTTGATAAAATCCAACACCAAGAATAGACATTTGAAAGGCAATTTAAAATAAATAAAGAATAGTGAGGGTACGTTATATGAGGCATAAATAACCACCAGAGAGGGTGACTGGTATGTTAACGTAACATATGGTTAGAGTCATTCAAATAACTACACCAGGGGTGCCCATTACGTCGATCGCGAGCTACCAGTCGACCGCGGGGGGTGTGTCAGTCGATCTCCAGCCAGGCTTTTAAAAAAAATAGACCTAAAAATTAGTGATCATCAATCTTCACCAAGACGTCACTTAAATGACATTCACGGTGCCGGAGGGTCTTGTGAGATGACGCCGGCTGCTGCAAGATCATTATTATGAAAATATGACCGAGAGGAAGGCGAGAAACACTTTTTATTTCAACAGACTCTCGCGCCGTACCTTCCGTCAAAACTCTAAAGGCCGACTGCACATTTCCTATCTTCACAATAAAAGCCCTGCTTCATGCTGCCTGCGCTAACTAAATACAGAGTCTCGGAAAGCTGGCGTGCACAAGCGATCCTTCAGAAAGCTGGCGTGCACATCACTTGTGCACGCCAGCTTTCCGGGACTCTTATTTTGTTAGCGCAGGCAGCATGAAGCAGGGCTTTTATTGTGAAGATAGGAAATGTGCAGTCGGCCTTTAGAGTTTTGACGGAAGGGACGGCGCGAAAGTCTGTTGAAATAAAAAGTGTTTCTCGCCCTCCTCTCTGTCATTTTTTCATAATAATGAACTGGCAGCAGCCAGCGTCATCTCACAAGACCCTCGGGTGCCGTGAATGTCAATCAAGCAAGCTACGGAATTTGCCGCCAATGTTTTTCTTGTAAAGTGTATGGAAGCTGGATAATTAGATGCCAAAAACCAACCACTTTCATGTGGTATTGTACAGAAAGGACAACTTTTTTTCTCCTCCATTTGAAAATGTGGGCGTTATCATCATTACTGTCTGATTCCAATCAATGCAAGTCATCAGAATCAGGTAATACACCAACTTATATTCTTGTCTTCGTGAAAGAAAGACATCTATATGTGTTACACATGCTTGTATTATCATTAAACACATTTAACTTGTTTACAAAAATGTCTCTTTCATAAATAAATAAATATAAATGATATATATAAATGAGGTAGATCCCCTCGAGTTGGTCAATTGAAAAGTAGCTCGCCTGCAGAAAAAGTGTGGGCACCCCTGAACTATAACATATAGAACATGCTATATGTTTACCAAACAATCTGTCACTCCTAATCGATAAATCCCATGAAATGTTCTTCCTCGATGTCGTTTCTAAACAACTCTGCCAACTCCAAAGGTATGCGCCGCTAACTCTTGTCGTTTTCTGCTGCATATTTCACTACGTCCAGTTTGTAATCTGCAGTACATGATTTCCTTTTCGGTGCCATTTTTGTTGAGCCCTTCTCAGTTTTTATAAGTTACCGCTAACGATGAAATGATCCATTTTAATAGCTACGGCAGTAGTATATAGCATATAGCAGTTACCATTCCGTGACCCACAATGCACTTTTGCCATGACCCTCCCCTGCCGAATTCTTATTGGTTGACGTTTGTGTGACGATTGCTGTCATTGTCTTCATCTCTTCCGCGAATGAGATAAATAATATTATTTGATGTTGTGTAATCTGCTGTACATGATTTCCTTTTCTGTGCCATTTTTGTTCAGTCCTCAGTTTTTATAAGTTACCGCCAACGATGAAATTATCCATTTTAATAGCTACGGCAGTAACATATAGTATATAGCAGTTAGCATTCCATGACCCACAATGCACTTCTGCCATGACCCTACCCCGCCGAATTCTTATTGGTTGACGTATGTGTGACGATTGCTGACATTTTCTTCGTCTCTTCCGCGAATGAAATAAATAATATTATTTGATATTTTACGGTAACGTGTTAATAATTTCACACATAAGACGCTCCGGAGTACATGTCGCACCCTCGGCCAAACTATTAAAAAAATCCGACTTATAGTCCGAAAAATACGGTATACAAATCCCAAAACTAGTCTTTGGTGTCTCTCGTCAAGTCTGCCATGATTAGTAGTGTTGTTGTTGTTGTTGTTGTTGAAGGGAAATGAGCGAAATGTATTAATATTACATGTTGTGACGGATACTACAAACCTCGAAAGCAGTGAAGTTGGCACGTTGTGTAAATGGTAAATAAAAACAGAATACAGTGATCTGCAAATCCTTTTAAAATTATATTAATTTCAATAGACTGCAAAGACAATATATTTAATGTTCCAACTGGAAAACTTTGATATTTTTTGCAAATATTAGCTCATTTGGAATTTGATGCCTGCAACATGTTTCAAAAAGGCTGGCACAAGTGGCAAAAAAGACTGAGAAAGTTGAGGAATGCTCATCAAACACTTATTTGGAACATCCCACAGGTGAACAGGCTTATTGGGAACAGGTGGGTGCCATGATTGGGTATAAAAGCAGCTTCCGTGAAATGCTCAGTCATTCACAAACAAGGATGGGGCGAGGGTCACCGCTTTGTCAACAAATGCTTGAACAAATTGTTTAAGAACAACATTTCTCAGCCAGCTATTGCAAGGAATTTAGGGATTTCACTATCTACGCTCCGTTATATCATCAAAAGGTTCAGAGAAGCTGGAGAAATCACTGCACGTAAGCCATGATATGATTCGAACCCACAGGCGGTACTGCATCAACAAGCGACGTCGGTGTGTAAAGGATATCACCACATGGGCTTATGAACACTTCGGAAAATGCCTGTCAGTAACTACAGTTCGTCGCTACATCTGCAAGTGCAAGTTAAAACTGTACTATGCAAAACGAAAGCAATTTCTCCTCCACCCCCAATTTGGGGGTGGAGGAGAAAAAAGATCCATAAATTAGCTGCAGGGTGCAAAGCGTTGGGAAAAAAATCTCGGCTTATTGTCCGTAAATGTCTTGTACTGGGTGTGAGATGTGCTTCTTTGACTGATTTTTATTTTTTTATTCTTATTTATTGAATTAATTTCTTTATTCGGGGGGTGGAGGAGAAAAAAGATCCATAAATTAGCTGCAGGGTTCAAAGCATGGGGAAAAAATGTCAGCTTATTGTCCGTAAATGTCTTGTACTGGGTTTGAGGTGTGCTTCTTTGACTGATATTTATTTTTTTATTCTTATTTATTGAATTAATTTCTTTATTTAGGGGTTGTAGGAGGAAAAAGACCCATAAATTAGCTGCAGGGTTCAAAGCGTGGGGAAAAAAATGTCGGCTTATTGTCCGTAAACGTCTTGTACTGGGTTTGAGGTGTACTTCTTGGACTGATTTTGAAAAAATTCTTATTTAGTGAATTCATTTCTTTATTTGGGGGGTAGAGGAGGAAAAAAAAACTATAAATTAGCTACAGGGTTCAAAGCGTGGGGGAAAAAATGTCGGCTTATTGTCCGTAAATGTCTTGTAGTGGGTTTGAGGTGTGCTTCTTTGACTGATATTTATTTTTTTATTCTTATTTATTGAATTAATTTCTTTATTTGGTGGTTGTAGGAGGAAAAAGACCCATAAATTAGCTGCAGGGTTCAAAGCGTGGGGAAAAAAATGTCGGCTTATTGTCCGTAAACGTCTTGTACTGGGTTTGAGGTGTACTTCTTTGACTGATTTTGAAAAAATTCTTATTTAGTGAATTCATTTCTTTATTTGGGGGGTAGAGGAGGAAAAAAAAACTATAAATTAGCTGCAGGGTGCAAAGCGTGGGAAAAATGTTTTGGCTTATTGTCCGTAAATGCCTTATAATGGGTTTAAGGTGTGCTTTTTTGACAGATTTTTTATTTAATTTTTTTATTTATTGAATTAATTTCTTTATTTGGGGGGGTTGAGGAGAAAAAAGACCCATAAATTAGCTGCAGGGTTCAAAGCGTGGGGAAAAAATGTTGGCTTATTGTCCGTAAATGTCTTGTACTGGGTTCAAAGTGTACTTCTTGGACTAATTTTAATTTTTGTTTGTTATTTATTGAATTATTTCTTTATTTGGGGGTTGTAGGACGAAAAGGACCCATAAATTAGCTGCAGGGTGCAAAGCGTGGGAAAAATGTTTTGGCTTATTGTCCTTAAATGCCTTATAATGGGTTTAAGGTGTGCTTTTTTGACAGATTTTTTATTTCATTTTTTTATTTATTGAATTAATTTCTTTATTTGGGGGGTTGAGGAGAAAAAAGACCCATAAATTAGCTGCAGGGTTCAAAGCGTGGGGAAAAAATGTTGGTTTATTGTCCGTAAATGTCTTGTACTGGGTTAAAAGTGTACTTCTTGGACTAATTTTAATTTTTTTTGTTATTTATTGAATTATTTCTTTATTTGGGGGTTGTAGGAGGAAAAAGACCCATAAATTAGCTGCAGGGTTCAAAGCGTTGGGAAAAAAATCTCGGCTTATTGTCCGTAAATGTCTTGTACTGGGTGTGAGATGTGCATCTTTGACCGATATTTATTTTTTTATTCTTATTTATTGAATTATTTTCTTTATTTGGGGGGTGGAGGAGGAAAAAGACCCATAAATTAGCTGCAGGGTTCAAAGCGTGGGGAAAAAAATGTCGGCTTATTGTCCGTAAACGTCTTGTACTGGGTTTGAGGTGTACTTCTTTGACTGATTTTGAAAAAAATCTTATTTAGTGAATTCATTTCTTTATTTGGGGGGTAGAGGAGGGGAAAAAAAACTATAAATTAGCTGCAGGGTGCAAAGCGTGGGAAAAATGTTTTGGCTTATTGTCCGTAAATGCCTTATAATGGGTTTAAGGTGTGCTTTTTTGATGGATTTTTTATTTCATTTTTTTATTTATTGAATTAATTTCTTTATTTGGGGGGTTAAGGAGAAAAAAGACCCATAAATTAGCTGCAGGGTTCAAAGCGTGGGGAAAAAATGTTGGTTTATTGTCCGTAAATGTCTTGTACTGGGTTAAAAGTGTACTTCTTGGACTAATTTTAATTTTTTTTGTTATTTATTGAATTATTTCTTTATTTGGGGGTTGTAGGAGGAAAAAGACCCATAAATTAGCTGCAGGGTTCAAAGCGTGGGGAAAAAATGTCGGCTTATTGTCCGTAAATGTCTTGTACTGGGTGTGAGATGTGCATCTTTGACCGATATTTATTTTTTTATTCTTATTTATTGAATTATTTTCTTCATTCGGGGGGTGGAGGAGGAAAAAGACCCATAAATTAGCTGCAGGGTGCAAAGCATGGGGAAAAAATGTCAGCTTATTGTCCGTAAATGTCTTGTACTGGGTGTGAGGTGTGCTTCTTTGACTGATATTTATTTTTTTATTCTTATTTATTGAATTAATTTCTTTATTTGGGGGTTGTAGGAGGAAAAAGACCCATAAATTAGCTGCAGGGTTAAAAGCGTGGGGAAAAAAATGTCAGCTTATTGTCCGTAAACTTCTTGTACTGGGTTTGAGGTGTACTTCTTGGACTGATTTTGAAAAAATTCTTATTTGGTGAATTCATTTCTTTATTTGGGGGGTAGAGGAGGAAAAAAAACTATAAATTAGCTGCAGGGTGCAAAGCGTGGGAAAAATGTGTTGGCTTATTGTCCGTAAATGTCTTGTACTTGGTTAAAAGTGTACTTCTTGGACTAATTTTTATTTTTTTTTGTTATTTATTGAATTATTTCTTCATTTGGGGGGTAGAGGAGGAAAAAAAAACTATAAATTAGCTGCAGGGTGCAAAGCGTGGGAAAAATGTTTTGGCTTATTGTCCGTAAATGTCTTATAATGGGTTTAAGGTGTGCTTTTTTGACAGATTTTTTATTTTATATTTTTATTTATTGAATTAATTTTTTTATTTGGGGGGTTGAGGAGAAAAAAGACCCATAAATTAGCTGCAGGGTTCAAAGCGTGGGGAAAAAAATGTCGGCTTATTGTCCGTAAACGTCTTGTACTGGGTTTGAGGTGTGCTTCTTTGACTGATATTTATTTTTTTATTCTTATTTATTGAATTAATTTCTTTATTTGGAGGTTGTAGGAGGAAAAAGACCCATAAATTAGCTGCAGGGTTCAAAGCGTGGGGAAAAAATGACGGCTTATTGTCCGTAAATGTCTTGTACTGGGTTTGAGGTGTGGTGTGTCATTTCGCTGGCAGAAATGCTGGAAGAGTCTCCATCCCGGCTGGAAGCTGAAGACATTGAGGATCTGTTCTCTCTGGCCCAGTACTACCAGAGCAAGACCCCTCTGTCGCTCAGGAAGGTGGGATTCCTCTTTCTGGAGATGCTGGCCTGCACTGATGCTGACTGACCCTTCTCCACTCCTTGCAGATGAACCAGAACCTGTTTGGGAGCAGCCTGGTGGCTCTGAAAGAGGAGGACATAGACCTGAGTCAGGCTCTGTGCCTCCCCGTGTCTGTCCCTGAAATCCTGCAGGCCAACCAGCTGCAGCAGGTTCCCCCTCAGCTCCCAACGCCCTGAGCTTTTTTGACACGGCACGAGCTAACATGTGCCCGTACTGGACTTGTCTCCCCAGGACGGAGTGCGCTTCTTTGTGGTGGACTGCAGGCCGGCCGAGCAGTACAACGCCGGGCACCTGTCCACGGCCTTCCACCTGGATTCGGACCTTGTGAGTGTTCTCTGCCTGAGAGACCAAAGAGCTGCGTCACACCCACATGTCTCCGCAGATGCTCCAGAACCCATCAGAGTTCGCCCTGTCGGTGAAGTCTCTCCTGGAGGCCCAGAAGCAGTCTCTGGAGTCGGGCTCCGTCGCCAGCGGAGAGCACCTGTGCTTCATGGGAAGCGGCCGGGAGGAGGAGGACATGTACATGAACATGGTGCTGGCCCACTTCCTGCAGGCGAGTCACTCAGCGGGCTGCGAAGTCCACTTCCACCGAGCTGACTGAAGGCTTTGTCTTGCAGAAAAACAAAGAATACGTCAGCATCGCCAAAGGGGGCTTCATGGGTGAGTGAGCGTGTCCACGCATACTTTTTGTAGACTTTCCACCCTTTAGAGCACGGCTGTCCAAACTTTTTGACTTTGGGACCACATTGTGCTAAGAACATTTGACTGGGGGCCAAAGGGAGTAACTATAATATATATTGTCTGATTCAAACGCTGATGACATCTATTAAACAAGACAAGAAGCAAGGAATTAAACAGACAAAATTCGATTGAACTCAAATGAGGAGAAACGCGTAGACACTGTACTTGGTGTCTACACAGATTGTACGCCTCCTCTTTTATTTGTCTTTCCCTGATTACATGGCAACAGCTCTTTCTAAAGGAAGGGGGTCGTAAACAGCCGGTGCCTCTGGTTGAAAATCTAAGAAATTTTGGGGTTTTTGAAAAAATAAGCGATGATCATAAAAATGATAATAAATAGACTTGACACATTTCATTTTGTATTTTAATGAGTTTATATCACATATTAGTTTGACGTTGTCAGGTTCAAACAATGATGACATCTATTAAACCAATCAATCAATCAATGTTTATTTATATAGCCCCAAATCACAAATGTCTCAAAGGACTGCACAAATGATTACGACTACAACATCCTCGGAAGAACCCACAAAAGGGCAAGGAAAACTCACACCCAGTGGGCAGGGAGAATTCACATCCAGTGGGACGCCAGTGACAATGCTGACTATGAGAAACCTTGGAGAGGACCTGAGATGTGGGCAACCCCCAAACCCCCTCTGGGGGACCGAAAGCAATGGATGTCGAGCGGGTCTAACATGATACTGTGAAAGTTCAATCCATAGTGGCTCCAACACAGCCGCGAGAGTTCAGTTCAAGCGGATCCAAGACAGCAGCGAGAGTCCCGTCCACAGGAAACCATCTCAAGCGGAGGCGGATCCGCAGCGTAGAGATGTCCCCAACCGATACAGGCGAGCGGTCCATCCTGGGTCTCGACTCTGGACAGCCAGTACTTCATCCATGGTCATCGGACCGGACCCCCTCCACAAGGGAGGGGGGGACATCGGAGAAATAAAAGAAGCGGCAGATCAACTGGTCTAAAAAGGAGGTCTATTTAAAGGCTAGAGTATACAGATGAGTTTTAAGGTGAGACTTAAATGCTTCTACTGAGGTAGCATCTCAAGACAAGAAACAAGGAATTAAACAGAGACAGATTTCAATTCAGCTCAAATTAGCTGAATTTCCCCCAGGGATCAATAAAGTACTTTCTATTCTATTCTATTCTATCATTGAGGAGAAACGCGTAGACACTGAACCAGTACAGTGTCTCACCACGCTCTGATGAAAGATTTTATTTCGGACATTCCCTGATTACATGGCAACAGCTGTTTCTAAAGGAAGAGGGTCGTAAACAGCCGCTGCCTTTTGTTACAAAACAGTTCAAAGAAAAGTTGCCTGGAGGGAGGTCAGGTCCTGCCTCCTCTCCGCTTTGTAGATCTCGGGTATCTTCCTGTGGATTAAAATACATCAAAGAAACCGACCCTCTCATGTCGCTCCCCATTCTACACAGTGGAGTTTTACAAGCCTTTTGCTTGTTAAGATCAAAGACAGCTTTTGTCCTCTTGCAGGGCGAGCTGAACTCAATGTAACACAAAGTTTTGTGATAACTTGGATACAATTATTCTGACATATATATCAATAAATCAATCATTCAATGTTTACTTATATAGCCCTAAATCACTAGTGTCTCAAAGGGCTGCACAAACCACTACGACATCCTCGGTAGGCCCACATAAGGGCAATGAAAAACTCACACCCAGTGGGACGTCAGTGACAATGATGACTATGAGAACCTTGGAGAGGAGGAAAGCAATGGATGTCGAGCGGGTCTAACATGATACTGTGAAAGTTCAATCCATAATGGATCCAACACAGTCGCGAGAGTCCAGTCCAAAGCGGATCCAACACAGCAGCGAGAGTCCCGTTCACAGCGGAGCCAGCAGGAAACCATCCCAAGCGGAGGCGGATCAGCAGCGCAGAGATGTCCCCAGCCGATACACAGGCGAGCAGTACATGGCCACCGGATCGGACCGGACCCCCTCTCCAAGGGAGAGTGGGACATAGGAGAAAAAGAAAAGAAACGGCAGATCAACTGGTCTAAAAAGGGAGTCTATTTAAAGGCTAAAGTATACAAACGAGTTTTAAGGTGAGACTTAAATGCTTCTACTGTGGTGGCATCTCGAACTTTTACCGGGAGGGCATTCCAGAGTACTGGAGCCTGAAATGAAAAAGCTCTATAGCCCGCAGACTTTTTTGGGGCTTTGGGAATCACTAATAAGCCGGAGTCCTTTGAACGCAGACTTCTTGCCGGGACATATGGTACAATACAATCGGCAAATATATATATACCAGGGTTGTTCGGTATACCAGTACTAATAAGGTACTGCAATACTAATTGATTAAAATCGGTACTATACTGCCTTTGAAAGGAACCGGTACCATTCTTTCATCTGCATGGTGCTGTGTGGCGGTGACGACAGAGATGTTGAGTGTGTCAAAATGCACACACAAAGTGCATACAATCAATAACATTTTGAAGAGGAAAAAATGGCAAAGCGACAATTCCACCGGTCAAAAAAGAGAATGGTGAAGTACAATATGGAGGTATTTGGACTTCAAAACTAATGATAAAGGTGGCGCTTTAAACAAGGAAACAACGCGCTTCAAGTGTTGTTTTAAAACACGCCTTTGCCAAATGTGGCGATTATTGCTAGCACCTCTGCTTGATACCAAACATTAGCAGAGTTACAGTGAGGCAAAAATGTATTTAGTCAGCCAGCGATTGTGCAAGTTCTCCCACTTAAAATGATGACAGAGGTCTGTAATCTTCATCATAGGTACACTTCAACTGTGAGAAACAGAATGTCAAAAAACATCCAGGAATTCACATTGTAGGAATTTTCAAGAATTTATTTGTAAATTATGGTGGAAAATAAGTATTTGGTCAATAACAAAAATTCAACTCAATACTTTGTAATATAACCTTTGTTGGCAATAACAGAGGTCAAATGATTACCAGGTTTGCACACACAGTAGCTGGTATTTTGGCCCATTCCTCCATGCAGATCGTCTCGAGAGCAGTGATGTTTTGGGGCTGTCGCCGAGCAACACAGACTTTAAACTCCCTCCGCAGATTTTTTTATGGGGTTGAGGTCTGGAGACTGGCTAGGCCACTCCAGGACTTTCAAATGCTTCTTACGGAGTCACTCCTTTGTTGCCCGGGCGGTGTGTTTGGGATCATTGTCATGCTGGAAGACCCAGCCACATTTCATCTTCAAAGCTCTCACTGATGGAAGGAGGTTTTGGCTCAAAATCTCACGATACATGGCCGCATTCATTCTTTCCTTAACACGGATCAGTCGTCCTGTCCCCTTAGCAGAAAAACAGCCCCAAAGCATGATGTTTCCACCTCCATGCTTCACAGTAGGTGTGGTGTTCTTGGGATGCAACTCAGTATTCTTCTTCCTCCAAACACGACGAGTTGAGTTTATACCAAAAAGTTCTATTTTGGTTTCATCTGACCACATGACATTCTCCCAATCCTCTGCTGTATCATCCATGTGCTCTCTGGCAAACTTCAGACGGGCCTTGACATGCACTGGCTTAAGCAGGGGGACACGTCTGGCACTGCAGGATTTGATTGCCTGTCGGCGTCGTGTGTTACTGATGGTAACCTTTGTTACTTTGGTCCCAGCTCTCTGCAGGTCATTCACCAGGTCCCCCCGTGTGGTTATGGGATTTTTACTCACCATTCTCATGATCATTTTGGCCCCACGGGATGAGATCTTGCGTGGAGCCCCAGATCAAGAGAGATTATCAGTGGTCTTGTATGTCTTCCATTTTCTGATAATTGCTCCCACAGTTGATTTTTTTCACACCAAGCTGCTTGCCTATTGTAGATCCACTCTTCCCAGTCTGGTGCAGGTCTACAATTCATTTCCTGGTTTCCTTCGACAGCTCTTTGGTCTTGGCCATAGTGGAGTTTGGAGTCTGACTGTTTGAGGCTGTGGACAGGTGTCTTTTATACAGATAACGAGTTCAAACAGGTTCCATTAATACAGGTAACGATTGGAGGACAGACGAGCTTCTTAAAGAAGAAGTTACAGGTCTGTGAGAGCCAGAGATCTTCCTTGTTTGAAGTGACCAAATACTTATTTTCCACCATAATTAACAAATAAATTCTTTAAAATTCCTACAATGTGAATTCCGGGAATTTTTTTCCACATTCTGTCTCTCACAGTTGAAGTGCACCTATGATGAAAATTACAGAACTCTGTCATCATTTTAAGTGGGACAACTTGCACAATCGGTGGCTGACTAAATACTTTTTTGCCCCACTGTAAGACCGCCCATCTAACGTCAACTAATGCAAGTAAAATGCCTCAGTTTTATAACAAATTGCTGCATTTTTTTATTTTATATTTAACAAATGTGTGTTGTACCTGCTGCATGGTATCTCTGGGTACATTTACCCACATTTTTATTTTTAGTACTTACTAAAAAATTGTATTTGTCTTAAAGCACAGACCAGGATTGGCAACCATAAATCATTTAACATTATGTTCCTGAAGACTTTTTTTTTCTCCATCATATTCTAATCCAATTCTTGATAATGGAAAATTGTAAATTGTTATTTGAGTAACAAGAAAAACACAATGTGTAGTCCCTTTAATTTATATTTTAACCTTCTAAAATTGTTCTTTGAGTGCAATAGGAAACATATGTTTATTGTATTGTAAGGTTTTCTGTTAAAATAAAGGCAAAATTGATATTTTTTCGTAATTCCCTTTATTTGGAAAAGTATCGGTACCAAATTATTGGTATCGGGACAACCCTATTATACATCTATGCATCTCTCTCTCTCTCTGTCTATATATATATATATATATATATATATATATATATATATATATATATATATATATATATATATATATATATATATATATATATATATATATATATATAATATGCACAAATATTTGTGAGAGTTTGTATGTATTTGTTTTCTGCTCCCAGCCCTGCAGCAGCACCTGGTGGACATGAACGTGGAGGGTTTGGACTCCTCCTACATCCACTGGATCGTCAGCACCTCGGGATCGCACAGCAGCCTGAGTTCGGCAGACGTACGCCCACACTCGTTTCGCTCGGTAGAAAAAAACCACACGTCGCTCACTGTCCGTCCAATCCAGGGGGACTCTCTCAGCGACAGCAAAGGTGTCAAGTCTCTGGTCAACAAGATGACCTTCGCCCTCAAGTCCAAGTCGGTGAACGTAAAAGAAAAGATGATCAGCTTCATTGAGAACACGGCGACACCTGTTGACAGGTGAGAAGTTGAACTTAAAGGGGAACTGGCATTTTTTTTGGAATGTTGCCCATCGTTCACAATCATTATGAGAGACAAGACGACAAAATGTTGGGGTTATTTTTGCATTTTAACATACAAATTGTCTCCTTGGTGGCTAACAATACAGATAATGTTAGCAATCAATTCTACCTCTAAATCACTTTAAAAATGCATTCAAAAACCTTAAATAATACTATACATATTGTTATGAAGGTGATTGTTACTACATTATATATATACCTGTATATACTTGCAGTGTGTATATTGTACGTATTACATATTTTTATGAAGGTGTCTGTTATTATATTATATTTATACTTCTAGTGTGTACATATTACATATTCTTTTGAAGGTGTCTGTTACTGTATTATATATATATATATATATATATATATACTTGCTGTTCGTTTACTGCAGGGGTGCCCATTACGTCGATCGCGAGCTACCAGTCGACCGCGGGGGGTGTGTCAGTCGATCTCGAGCCAGGCTTTTGAAAAAAATAGACCTAAAAATTAGTGATCATCAATCTTCACCAAGACGTCACTTAAATGACATTCACGGTACCGGAGGGTCTTGTGAGATGACGCTGGCTGCTGCAAGATCATTATTATGAAAATATGACCGAGAGGAAGGCGAGAAACAACTTTTTATTTCAACAGACTCTCGCGCCGTACCTTCCGTCAAAACTCTAAAGGCTGACTGCACATTTCCTATCTTCACAATAAAAGCCCTGCTTCATGCTGCCTGCGCTAACTAAATACAGAGTCTGGGAAAACTGGCGTGCACAAGCGATCCCTCAGAAAGCTGGCGTGCACATCACTTGTGCACGCCAGCTTTCCGAGACTCTTATTTTGTTAGCGCAGGCAGCATGAAGCAGGGCTTTTATTGTGAAGATAGGAAATGTGCAGAGTTTTGACGGAAGGGACGGCGCGAAAGTCTGTTGAAATAAAAAGTGTTTCTCGCCTTCCTCTCTGTCATTTTTTCATAATAATGAACTGGCAGCAGCCAGCGTCATCTCACAAGACCCTCGGGTGCCGTGAATGTCAATCAAGCAAGCTACGGAATTTGCCGGCAATGTTTTTCTTGTAAAGTGTATGGAAGCTGGATGAATTCATTGCCAAAAACCAACCACTTTCATGTGGTATTGTACAGAAAGGACAACTTTTTTTCTCCTCCATTTGAAAATGTGGGCGTTATCATCATTACTGTCTGATTCCAATCAATGCAAGTCATCAGAATCAGGTAATACACCAACTTATATTCTTGTCTTTGTGAAAGAAAGACATCTATGTGTTACACATGCTTGTATTATCATTAAACACATTTAACTTGTTTACAAAAATGTCTCTTTCATAAATAAATAAATATAAATGATATATATAAATGAGGTAGATCCCCTCGAGTTGGTCAATTGAAAAGTAGCTCGCCTGCAGAAAAAGTGTGGGCACCCCTGGTTTACTGTATTGTTCATATTACATATTGTTATGAAGGTGTCTGTTACTACATTATATTTATACTTGCAGTGTCCATCCATCCATTTTCTACCGCTTATTTCCTTTTGGGGTGGCGGGGGGGCGCTGGCGCCTATCTCAGCTACAATCTGGCGGAAGGCGGTGTACACCCTGGACAAGTCGCCACCTCATCGCAGGGCCAACACAGATAGACAGACAACATTCACACTCACATTCACACACTAGGGCCAATTTAGTGTTGCCAATCAACCTATCCCCAGGTGCATGTCTTTGGAGGTGGGAGGAAGCCGGAGTACCCGGAGGGAACCCACGCATTCACGGGGAGAACATGCAAACTCCACACAGAAAGATCCTGAGCCTGGGATTGAACCCAGGACTGCAGGACCTTCGTATTGTGAAGCCTTACTTGCAGTGTGTATATTGTAAATATTACATATTGTTATGAAGGGGTCTGTTACTACATTATATATATACTGTACTTGCAGTGTGTATATTGTACATATTACATATTGTTATGAAAAAGTGTTACAACATTATACTGTATATATACTTTCAGGTTCAAACACTGATGTCATCAATTAATAAATTAAAGCTGCAAGCAGCGTTGGTCGGGTCCGCCGTTGGCCGCCGCCGCCGCCGCTACTCAAGCCATAGTCTAAGTCAGACCAACATGGAGGTTTTTATTTCATGTCTCTACGACATTTCTAACAGAAGTTACATGCAGTTTTGTCTGTTTTTTTTCCTAGGGGGCGCTAAGCGCAATTTTGATTTTTGGGGTTTGGTTTTTTATTAGATGGCAGTTTTTGCCAGTCCTGATATGTGTGTAAAACTTGTGGAGTTTTGAAGCATGTTAAGAGGGTGAAATTAAAGATCGGCGATTCTGGATGTTGTTGATAAATGGCTTTCGGTCTGCATAACAGAGCTTTAACTTGCACTTTGAAGCATTTTAAGTGGGTCAAATTACACCTCAAAGAGGCAAAAACGTCATTTTTTAGGAAAATTTGCGCAGGGGTTTTTTGAAGGCGCGTAAAATCCAAACCGGAGAACTTATCAAAACTTTGATCTATACTTTTAATCAGAAGGGTTCAAACTCTCTCCTGTGCGAGTTTGAAGCCGAAACGACAAACGCGCTCAGAGGAGATAACTTTTGAAAAAAGGTGACGGTTGTTTACAAAACTTTTATTTTGAAGGGGCAATTTTGAAGTTCCTGTTTATTTTTTCCGAAGGATGTCAATTATCGAAATGTAGGTCTAAGTGAGACCTTGATAGAAGTTTTTGTTTCATGTCTTTCCGGCATTCTTACCGGAAGTTACAAGCAGTTTTGTCTGTGTTTTCTTCCTGGAAGCAGTTTTTTCTGTGTTTTATTGAAAAATTGCGCTAGAGCGCAATTTTGAGTTTTTTTTTTTTTTTTTTCATTAGATCGCAATTTCTGCCAGTCCTGATGTGTGCGCCAAGTTTGGTGAGTTTTGAAGCATTTTAAGGGGGTCAAATTACAGCTCAAAGTGAAAAAAATAGCATTTTTTGCGAAAATTTTGCAAGACAAGAAGCAAGGAATTAACCGGAGACAGATTTTAATGTAACTCATTGAGGAGAAACGTCTGGGCTGTACTTTGTACAGTCTTCGACCACACTCTGACGAAAGATTGTACGCCTCCTCTTTTATTTGGACTTACCCTGATTACATGGGAAAGCTGTTTCTAAAGGCACGAGGGTCGTAAACAGCCGCCGCCTTTGGTCACAAAACAGTTTAAAAGAAAAGGTGCCTGGAGGGGGAGTCAGGTCCTGCATCCTCTCCGCTTTGTAGATCTCGGGTCTAGACAGAATCGTCCTGTGGATTACTATACGTCAAAGAAACCGACACCTTCATGTCGCTTCTTATCCTACACAGTGGAGTTTTGCAAGCCTTTTGATTGGTAAAATCCAAGAATGCTTTTGTCCACTCTCCGGGAACTCATTCCTCAATTATTCTGACATATACACTTGCAGGGTGTATATTGTACGTATTAGGTGTCTGTTACTACATTATAAATATATACTTCCATATACTTGTCTCTTATAATGATTGTGAATGATAGGCAACACTCCAAATAAAAAAGTGCAGTTCCCCTCTTAACGTGGCTAAAATGTTGACAACTTGAGTTTTCACCTGACGACTACATCCATCAATCTATATCCGCCAATACTTGTATATTCACCCTACTTTGTACCTTATTTCACGCTAGAATGTCTTTCAATCTGCCCTGGCCAGAGAAGGTGATTCCCGATAGGTAAGCGCTGGCGAACCCGCTTTGTCAGCAGCGAGAACGCATGTCCTCGTGCAGCAGTAACCCTCTCACACACACGCCGGCCATGCTTTCACTAACCGCACAGCGAGCATCCACTCATCCTCACGTTGTCCTCGTCGCACTACACGTAGGAGCAGGGGCTGCACTGTTGGCACGCTGCGTCTTTCCATACCATCCTTGTTGCTTTGGACCAGTGTTTCTTAACCTTAGGGATGGTTGATGATCAGTTGTAATACACCAGGGGTGCCCACACTTTTTCTGCAGGCGAGCTACTTTTCAATTGACCAACTCGAGGGGATCTACCTCATTTATATATATCATTTATATTTATTTACTTATGAAAGAGACATTTTTGTAAACAAGTTAAATGTGTTTGATGATAATACAAGCATGTGTAACACATATAGATGTCTTTCTTTCACAAAGACAAGAATATAAGTTGGTGTATTACCTGATTCTGATGACTTGCATTGATTGGAATCAGACAGTAATGATGATAACGCCCACATTTTCAAATGGAGGAGAAAAAAAGTTGTCCTTTCTGTACAATACCACATGAAAGTGGTTGGTTTTTGGCATCTAATTCATCCAGCTTCCATACACTTTACAAGAAAAACATTGGCGGCAAATTCCGTAGCTTGCTTGATTGACATTCACGGCACCCGAGGGTCTTGTGAGATGACGCTGGCTGCTGCCAGTTCATTATTATGAAAAAATCTTCATAATAATGTTATGTTAGCATGTAGCTCTCATAGATATAGTGATGTTGCTAACCTAGCATGATGTTAAAATGTCATGTTAGCATTTCGCTCACAGATTTGGTATTGTTAACCTAACATGATGTTAAAATGTAATGTTAGCATGTAGCTCACATAGATATGGTGATGTTGCTAATCTAGCATGATGTTAAAATGTCATGTTAGCATTTCGCTCACAGATTTGGTAATGCTGTTAACCTAGCGTGATGTTAAAATGTCATGTTAGCATGTAATTTGCTAATTTTGCTATCCTAGCATGATGTTCAAGTGTAATGTTAGCATGTGGCTAACATGCTAGGTTAGCTTTGCACATGCTAACCCAGCCTGATGTTATAATGTGAAGTTACCAATTAGCTCTTAGATATTCTAGTGTTGCTAACTTAGCATGATTTTAAAACGTGAATTTATCATGAAGCTCACATAAATATGCTAATGTTGCTAACCTAGCATGGCGTTTGAATGTTATGTTAGCATGTAGCTCTCATAGATATAGTGATGTTGCTAACCTAGCATGATGTCTTCACAATAAAAGCCCCGCTTCATGCTGCCTGCGCTAACAAAATAAGAGTCTCGGAAAGCTGGCGTGCACAAGTGATGTGCACGCCAGCTTTCCGAGGGATCGCTTGTGCACGCCAGTTTTCCGAGACTCTGTATTTAGTTCGCGCAGGCAGCATGAAGCAGGGCTTTTATTGTGAAGATAGGAAATGTGCAGTCGGCCTTTAGAGTTTTGACGGAAGGTACGGCGCGAGAGTCTGTTGAAATAAAAAGTGTTTCTCGCCTTCCTCTCGGTCATATTTTCATAATAATGATCTTGCAGCAGCCAGCGTCATCTCACAAGACCCTCCGGTACCGTGAATGTCATTTAAGTGACGTCTTGGTGAAGATTGATGATCACTATTTTTTAGGTCTATTTTTTTTAAAAGCCTGGCTGGAGATCGACTGACACACCCCCCGCGGTCGACTGGTAGCTCGCGATCGACGTAATGGGCACCCCTGTAATACACTATCCCGCCACTTGTGGCAGTAAACTGCAATTTGTCTTCCATCCATCCATCCATCCATCCATTTCTACCGCTTATTCCCTTTCGGGGTCGCGGGGGGCTATTTCATTTTGTATTTTAATAAATCTCCCTAGTTTTAAGAGCTATTTACTTATATTTAGTCACTGGCTTTACCTAAAAATCTTACTTTTGGCAGGAATAATTATATGGTTTCTATTCTAGTTTAAAAATGTTAAAATTGAATAAATAATTACATCAAATATCTTGTTTAAATAGTTAAATATTTCAATTAGATATTTTTTTTTTTATTCACATAGAACATCTTTTTAAATATTATGCAACATCTGAAGATTGCTTAATTTAAGAATGGCAAAATAATGCTTATTTTCAGAATAAAATACTTATTTCTACCTTTTAAACGTCCTGCTAATTTCTAAATGTACAAGTCTTCATTGAGGATGTCTTACCGGGTAAAATAAACCAATAATTTCACTATTTTTTAGCAGTTTTTCCCCCCAAATCTACTCTTTTTATCTTACATTTTGTCAGCTCGTTCTTGCAGTGTAATGACAATCTCAAACAAACAGAAGAAGTGTGGCGCTAAAGTCACAGAGAAGTTTCTTAAGCGCAAAAATTATGACTAAAGTGGTAAATCTGTGTTTTCATTTGCACTTAAAATATTCATTATTTAGTTTATTTATATTAGCACAACAAAATTATTAATTATTTTTATTAATTAAAAAAATTATAAAATGTAGGTCCCGAGGTCAAAAAGGTTAAGAACCCCTGCTTTTAGACAACTTTCTCAGCTCATTAACATGTTTGTCGAGCTTCCCAAAAACTATCACTAGCATTATTTTCTCATGCATTTTCCCCATTTCAATTGGGGTTGGACGATTATGGCAAAAATAATAATCTGAATTATTTTTGATTTGATATTGAGAATAACAATGAATAAAACAATAGTTTTAGTCATTTGAGAGCATGAGTATTTATTGTAGCACGAAATCTCAACTTTAAATTTAATTTCATCCGCATGATTTAATCCGCCCCATTGCTTCATGTAATGTGCCATGGTGCGTCATTTAAGGTGGCCCGCCGTGTCATGTAATGTGCCATGGTGTGTCATTTAAGGTCACCTGCCGCTTCATGTAATGTGCCATGGTGCGTCATTTAAATTGGCCCGCCGCTTTATGTAATGTGCGATGGTGCGTCATTTAAGGTGGCCCGCCGCTTCATGTAATGTGCCATGGTGCGTCATTTAAGGTGGCCCGCCGCGTCATGTAATGTGTCATGGTGCGTCATTTAAGGTCACCTGTCGCTTCATGTAATGTGCCATGGTGCGTCATTTAAGGTGGCCCGCCGCTTCATGTAATGTGCCATGGTGCGTCATTTAAGGTGGCCCGCCACTTCATGTAATGTGCCATGGTGCGTCATTTAAGTTGGCCCGCCGCTTCATGTAATGTGCCATGGTGCGTCATTTAAGGTGGCCCGCCGCTTCATGTAATGTGCCATGGTGCGTCATTTAAGTTGGCCCGCCGCTTCATGTAATGTGCCATGGTGCGTCATTTAAGGTGGCCCGCCGCTTGATGTAATGTGCCATTATGCGTCATTTAAGGTCACCTGCCGCTTCATGTAATGTGCATTGGTGCGTCATTTAAGGTGGCCCGCCGCGTCATGTAATGTGCAATGGTGCGTCATTTATCGCGGCCCGTTGCGTTATTTAATTCGACCCCCCCGCTTCATGTAAGGCGGCATGGTACGTCATTTAAAGTGACCCGCCGCATCATTTAAATTGGTTCGCCGCATGATGTAATATGGCATCGTGCGTCATTAATGCGGCTTGCCCCTTAATTTAAATCAACCCGCGGCTTCATGTAATGTGCCATGGTGCGTCATTTAAGGTGGCCCGCCACTTCATGTAATGTGCCATGGTGCGTCATTTAAGTTGGCCCGCCGCTTCATGTAATGTGCCATGGTGCGTCATTTAAGGTGGCCCGCCGCTTCATGTAATGTGCCATGGTGCGTCATTTAAGGTGGCCCGCCGCTTCATGTAATGTGCCATGGTGCGTCATTTAAGGTGGCCCGCCGCTTCATGTAATGTGCCATGGTGCGTCATTTAAGGTGGCCCGCCGCTTCATGTAATGTGCCATGGTGCGTCATATAAGGTGGCCCGCCGCGTCATGTAATGTGCCATGGTGTGTCATTTAAGGTGGCCCGCCGCTTCATGTAATGTGCCATGGTGCGTCATATAAGGTGGCCCGCCGCGTCATGTACTGTGCCATGGTGCGTCATTTAAGGTGGCCCGCCGCTTCATGTAATGTGCCATTATGCGTCATTTAAGGTGGCCCGCCGCTTCATGTAATGTGCCATGGTGCGTCATATAAGGTGGCCCGCCGCTTCATGTAATGTGCCATGGTGTGTCATTTAAGGTCACCTGCCGCTTCATGTAATGTGCCATGGTGCGTCATTTAAGGTGGCCCGCCGCTTCATGTAATGTGCCATGGTGCGTCATTTAAGGTGGCCCGCCGCTTCATGTAATGTGCCATGGTGCGTCATATAAGGTGGCCCGCCGCGTCATGTACTGTGCCATGGTGCGTCATTTAAGGTGGCCCGCCACTTCATGTAATGTGCCATGGTGCGTCATTTAAGTATGCCCGCCGCTTCATGTAATGTGCCATGGTGCGTCATTTAAGGTGGCCCGCCGCTTCATGTAATGTGCCATGGTGCGTCATTTAAGGTGGCCCGCCGCTTCATGTAATGTGCCATGGTGCGTCATTTAAGGTCACCTGCCGCTTCATGTAATGTGCATTGGTGCGTCATTTAAGTTGGCCCGCCGCGTCATGTAATGTGCAATGGTGCGTCATTTAAGGTGGCCCGCCGCGTCATGTAATGTGCCATGGTGCGTCATTTAAAGTGGCCCGCCGCTTCATGTAATGTGCATTGGTGCGTCATTTAAGGTCACCTGCCGCTTCATGTAATGTGCCATGGTGCGTCATTTATAGCGGCCCGTTGCGTTATTTAATTCGACCCCCCCGCTTCATGTAAGGCGGCATGGTGTGTCATTTAAAGTGACCAGCCGCTTCATTTAAATTGGTTCGCCGCGTGATGTAAGATGGCATTGTGCGTCATTAATGCGGCTTGCCCCTTAATTTAAATCAACCCGCGGCTTCATGTAATGTGCCATGGTGCGTCATTTAGGGCGGGCCGCCGCGTCATTTAATTCGACCCCCCCACTTCATGTAAGGCGGCATGGTGCGTCTTTTAAACATGGCCCGCCGCATCATTTAAATTGGCCCGCCGAATGTGTCATTTTACGTGTCCGCATAGATCCTAGGACAGCGTGGCGCAGTGGGAGAGTGGCCGTGCGCAACCCGAGGGGCCCTGGTTCAAATCCCACCTAGTACCAACCTCGTCACGTCCGTTGTGTCCTGAGCAAGACACTTCACCCTTGCTCCTGATGGGTGCTGGTTAGCGCCTTGCATGGCAGCTCCCTCCATCAGTGTGTGAATGTGTGTGTGAATGGGTAAATGTGGAAGTAGTGTCAAAGCGCTTTGAGTACCTTGAAGGTAGAAAAGCGCTATACAAGTACAACCCATTTATTTATTTATCTTTTAATGTTGCCTGCCAGAGGTATTTGCAATAAAAAGAGGTAATTGCCCTAAAAAAGCCCCCCCTGACTTGGACTAGGCTTGCTAGACCAGAGAAAAGTGCTGCAGGTAGAACTGGGAGGACAAGTCTCACAAACAACTTCAAATCTCCTTCTTTTTTTTCACCTAGTTGCACTTTTCTAGGGCTCCTCCAAATGCAGGAATATGCAAATGAGTTATGAATATGCAAATGTGTGATGAATATGCAAAGTTGATAGGTGAACAAAGTGAACAGAAAACCTGGTCTGGACTTCTTCCATCACACTTTTCTTTCTGACCAAGCTCCTCCCACCTCCATCTTGCATGTGTCACCTCGGCCTCATGAGACGGTGGACTAAGCCCCTCCCCTTCTGCCCGCAGACACGTCAGCAGCAGCGACCGGGTGGGCAAGCCGTATCGGGGCGTGAAGCCCGTCTTCAGTATCGGCGACGAAGAGGAGTACGATACAGGTGAGGCCCCGCCCACACACACACACACACAACGCAGCTAACGCACACCCGGGCTCCCTTCCAGACGAGATCGACAGCTCGTCCATGTCCGACGACGACAGGAAGGAGATCGTCAACATCCAGACCTGGGTCAACAAAGCGGACGTCAAGCATCACATCCCGTGCAACGAGGTCAAGGAGACGGGTCACATGTTCCCCAGGTCAGCCAATGACAAACGAGAGATTGAAGTAAACGCATGACGTCGCCTCGAAGGGTTTTGTTCCCTTTTTTTTTTAATCCTAAAGGCTCTCAAACGTTTGCTTTTGAGGGAAAAACCCTTTGTGAAAGCAGGCTTCGCTACACGTCTTAAAATGGAGTCAGTCAATTACACACGGGTGGGAGTTTTGTCGATGAATGTGCTAACTTAGCGTGACGTGCCGATACAACTTTTTTTACGATGCTGATATTGGAGCAGCGGGTCTCGGCCGATACTGATTCCATTTGATTCGACCCCGAAAAGGATAAGCGGTAGAAAACGGGTGGATGGATGGCTAATTTGGTCATTGTTTTAGGTTAGGGTTGGATCTTAAATGTAGTCCAATACTTGTTTGATGGATGATATCGAACCAATCTCACATTTAGATCAGGACATACTTAGTTATAATGTAAAGTTAGCATGTAGCTCACATGCTATGTCAGCGTTGCCCATGCTAACCCAGCCTAAAGTAATGTAAAGTTAGCAAGTAGCTCTCATAGATATTCTAGTGTTGCTAACCTAGCATGATTTTAAAACGTGAAGTTATCATGTAGCTCACATAAATATGCTAATGTTGCTAACCTAGCATGGCATTTGAATGTTATGTTAGCATGTAGCTCTCATAGATATTCTAGTGTTGCTAACCTAGCATGATTTTAAAACATGAAGTTATCATGTAGCTCACTTAAATATGCTAATGTTGCTAACCTAGCATGGCATTTGAATGTTATGTTAGCATGTATCTCTCATAGATATTCTAGTGTTGCTAACCTAGCATGATTTTAAAACGTGAAGTTATCATGTAGCTCACTTAAATATGCTAATGTTGCTAACCTAGCATGGCGTTTAAATGTTATGTTAGCATGTAGCTCTCATAGATATAGTGATGTTGCTAACCTAGCATGATTTTAAAATGTCATGTTAGCATTTCGCTCACAGATTTGGTAATGTTGTTAACCTAGCATGATGTTAAAATGTAATGTTAGCATGTAATTTGCTAATTTTGCTATCCTAGCATGATGTTCAAGTGTAATATTAGCATGTGGCTAACATGCTAGGTTAGTGTTGCCCATGCTAACCCAGCCTGATGTTATAATGTAAAGTTACCAATTAGCTCTTAGATATTCTAGTGTTGCTCACCTAGCATGATTTTAAAACGTGAAGTTAGCATGTAGCTCTCATAGATATAGTGATGTTGCTAACCTAGCATGATGTTAAAATGTCATGTTAGCATTTCGCTCACAGATTTGGTAATGTTAACCTAACATGATGTTAAAATGTCATGTTAGAATGTAGCTCTCATAGATATAGTGATGTTGCTAACCTAGCATGATGTTAAAATGTCATGTTAGCATTTCGCTCACAGATTTGGTAATGTTAACCTAACATGATGTTAAAATGTAATGTTAGCATGTAGCTCACATAGATATGGTGATGTTGCTAACCTAGCATGATTTTAAAACGTGAAGTTATCATGTAGCTCACATAAATATGCTAATGTTGCTAACCTAGCATGGCGTTTGAATGTTATGTTAGCATGTAGCTCTCATAGATATAGTGATGTGGCTAACCTAGCATGATTTTAAAATGTCATGTTAGCATTTCGATCACAGATTTGGTAATGTTAACCTAACATGATGTTAAAATGTAATGTTAGCATGTAGCTCACATAGATATGGTGATGTTGCTAACGTAGCATGATTTTAAAACGTGAAGTTATCGTGTAGCTCACATAAATATGCTAATGTTGCTAACCTAGCATAGCGTTTGAATGTTATGTTAGCATGTAGCTCTCATTGATATAGTGATGTTGCTAACCTAGCATGATGTTAAAATGTCATGTTAGCATTTCGCTCACAGATTTGGTAATGTTAACCTAACATGATGTTAAAATGTAATGTTAGTATGTAGCTCACATAGATATGGTGATGTTGCTAACCTAGCATGATGTTAAAATGTCATGTTAGCATTTCGCTCACAGATTTGGTAATGTTGTTAACCTAGCATGATGTTAAAATGTAATGTTAGCATGTAGCTCACATAGCTATGCTAATGTTGCTATCCTAGCATGATGTTCAAGTGTAATGTTAGCATGTGGCTAACATGCTAGGTTTGCGTTGCCCATGCTAACCCAGCCTGATGTTATAATGTAAAGTTACCAATTAGCTCTTAGATATTCTAACGTTGCTAACTTAGCATGATTTTAAAACGTGAAGTTATCATGTAGCTCACATAAATATGCTAATGTTGCTAACCTAGCATGGCGTTTGAATGTTATGTTAGCATGTAGCTCTCATAGATATGGTAATGCTGCTAACCTAGCAAGATGTTAAAATGTCATGTTAGCATTTCGCTCACAGATTTGGTAATGTTAACTTAGCATGATGTTAAAATGTAATGTTAGCATGTAGCTCACATAGATATGCTAATATTGGTAACCTAGCATGATGTTCAAGTGTAATGTTAGCATGTAGCTCACATAGATATGCTAATGTTGCTAACCTAGCATGATGTTAAAATGTCATGTTAGCATGTCGCTCACATAGCAATGCCTGATTAGCTAACTTAGCATGATGTTAAAATATACTGTTAGCATGTAGCTCAGACAGCTATGCTAATGTTGCTGACCTAGCATGATATTAAAATATAATGTCAATATGGAGTTCACATAGCTGTGCTAATGTTAACCTAGCATGGTGTTAAAATGCAATGTCAACATGTAGCTCACTTTGCTAATGTTGCTAACCTAGCATGGTGTTAAAATGTAATGTTAGCATCTAGCTCACATTGCTATGCTAATGTTGCTAACCTAGCATGATGTTAAAATGTCACCTAGAATGATGTTAACATTTCATTTTAGCATGTAGCTTACATAACTATGCGAGTGTTGCTAACCTAGAATGATGTTAAAATGTAATGTTAGCATGTAGCTCACATAGTCATGCCAGTATTGTTAACATGTGTGTCCTTCCATCCCTCCCCTAATGTTACATTATAGCATGTGATACAAGACATCTATTACATTGGACAAGTACACAGTTACTGTGTACAAGTCAATAGTACTTTTTGGAGCTCATTAATATAAAAGCTAACACACAGAGTTGTGTTTATTAAAAGTACTTTTAAAGTGTGTAAATGAGAACAACTCCCACAACAAGTGTTGTTTTTAATTAACAGCCACCTGCTCGTCACGGCGACTCACATGTACTGCATACGCGAAATCGCCTCCAGGAAAGGTTTCGCGTACATCCAGTCCAGGCAAGCGCTGAGCTCCGTGGTGAAGATCACATCGAAGAAGAAGCACCCGGAGCTCATCACCTTCAAGTTCGGAAGCAACAACTCTGCGGGAGTGGAGATCTCCGCAGTGGAACGGTAATATTTCCTCATGAATGTTAGCTTTTGAGATCGTCTTGCAGGTAGACGCGTGGACATCTTATAAGTCAGGGGTGCCCACACTTTTTCTGCAGGCGAGTTACTTTTCAATTGACCAACTCGAGGGGATCTACCTCATTTATATATATCATTTATATTTATTTATTTATGAAAGAGACACTTTTGTGAACAAGTTAAATGTGTTTAATGATAATACAAGCATGTGTAACACATATAGATGTCTTTCTTTCACAAAGACAAGAATATAAGTTGGTGTATTACCTGATTCTGATGACTTGCATTGATTGGAATCAGACAGTAATGATGATAACGCCCACATTTTCAAATGGAGGAGAAAAAAAGTTGTCCTTTCTGTACAATACCACATGAAAGTGGTTGGTTTTTGGCATCTAATTCATCCAGCTTCCATACACTTTACAAGAAAAACATTGGCGGCAAATTCCGTAGCTTGCTTGATTGACATTCACGGCACCCGAGGGTCTTGTGAGATGACGCTGGCTGCTGCCAGTTCATTATTATGAAAAAATGACAGAGAGGAAGGCGAGAAACACTTTTTATTTCAACAGACTTTCGCGCCGTCCCTTCCGTCAAAACTCTGCACATTTCCTATCTTCACAATAAAAGCCCTGCTTCATGCTGCCTGCGCTAACAAAATAAGAGTCTCAGAAAGCTGGCGTGCACAAGTGATGTGCACGCCAGCTTTCTGAGGGATCGCTTGTGCACGCCAGTTTTCCCAGACTCTGTATTTAGTTAGCGCAGGCAGCATGAAGCAGGGCTTTTATTGTGAAGATAGGAAATGTGCAGTCGGCCTTTAGAGTTTTGACGGAAGGTACGGCGCGAGAGTCTGTTGAAATAAAAAGTGTTTCTGGCCTTCCTCTCGGTCATATTTTCATAATAATGATCTTGCAGCAGCCAGCGTCATCTCACAAGACCCTCCGGTACCGTGAATGTCATTTAAGTGACGTCTTGGTGAAGATTGATGATCACTCATTTTTAGGTCTATTTTTTTTAAAAGCCTGGCTGGAGATCGACTGACACACCCCCCGCGGTCGACTGGTAGCTCGCGATCGACGTAATGGGCACCCCTGGTATAAGTAGACACAGCATTAGCTGCTGTGAGGCGAGAAATTGGGCCGCCATCTTGAAGTGACAATGAGGGCCTGGCGAGCTGCCTAAACTGACAGTTTACAGGTCGAAAACAAAGATGGTGTTCAGCGTTTTCCTGCTCAAATGAGCGGACTGTTAAAAATACGAGTCGGGGGGGATTACTTTTCACGAGTAAGATTTAACAAGTCCAAAGTCAGGACTGGAAAGTCTCAAGTCAAGTTCCAAGTCCTGCAGTTTGAGTATCGAGTCCTTTCAAGGCCTTTTAACCACAGACTAATATTTACACAGATTGTGTATGCTTTTAAAACGCTGTATTTATTTATTCAAACAAGTGCATTTGAAATTGCAGGGAAATAAAATAGTGCTGACATTGTACTTATTAGCCTTCCCGGTAAGGTTTATTCAGGTGTACTGGAGAGGAGGCTACGCCGGATAGTCAAACCTCGGATTCAGGAGGAACAAGTGTGGTTTTCGTCCTGGTCGTGGAACTGTGGACCAGCTCTATACTCTCCGCAGGGTTCTTGAGGGTGCATGGGAGTTTGCCCAACCAGTCTACATGTGCTTTGTGGACTTGGAGAAGGCATTCGACCGTGTCCCTCGGGAAGTCCTGTGGGGAGTGCTCAGAGAGTATGGGGTATCGGACTGTCTGATTGTGGCGGTCCGCTCCCTGTATGATCAGTGCCAGACCTTGGTCCGCATTGCCGGCAGTAAGTCGAACACATTTCCAGTGAGGGTTGGACTCCGCCAAGGCTGTCCTTTGTCACCCATTCTGTTCATAACTTTTATGGACAGAATTTCTAGGTGCAGTCAAGGCGTTGAGGGGTTCCGGTTTGGTGGCCGCAGGATTAGGTCTCTGCTTTTTGCAGATGATGTGGTCCTGATGGCTTCATCTGGCCGGGATCTTCAGCTCTCACTGGATCGATTCGCAGCCGAGTGTGAAGCGACCGGAATGAGAATCAGCACCTCCAAGTCCGAGTCCATAGTTCTCTCCCGGAAAAGGGTGGAGTGCCATCTCCGGGTTGGGGAGGAGACCCTGCCCCAAGTGGAGGAGTTCAAGTACCTAGCTAGGAGTCTTGTTCACATGTGGGGGAAGAGTGGATCGTGAGATCGACAGGCGGATCGGTGCGGCGTCTTCAGTAATGCGGACGTTGTATTGATCCGTTGTGGTGAAGAACGAACTGAGCCGGAAGGCAAAGCTCTCAATTTACCGGTCGATCTACGTTCCCATCCTCACCTATGGTCATGAGCTTTGGGTCATGACCGAAAGGATAAGATCACGGGTACAAGCGGCCGAAATGAGTTTCCTTCTCCGTGTGGCGGGGCTCTCCCTTAGAGATAGGGTGAGAAGCTCTGCCATCTGGGAGGAACTCAAAGTAAAGCCGCATCTCCTCCACATCGAGAGGAGCCAGATGAGGTGGTTTGGGCATCTGGTCAGGATGCCACCCGAACGCCTCTCGAGGGATGTGTTTATGGCACGTCCAACTGGTAGGAGGCCACGGGGAAGACCCAGGACACGTTGGGAAGATTATGTCTCCCGGCTGGCCTGGGAACGCCTCGGGATCCCCCGGGAAGAGCTAGACGAAGTGGCTGGGGAGAGGGAAGTCTGGGCTTCCCTGCTTAGGCTGCTGCCCCCGCGATCCGACCTCGGATAAGCAGAAGAAGTCATTTTAAACATTTAAGTCATTCCTTTACCAAATAAACACATTTAAAAAAAAACAAATACTTATTTGCACAAACGTGTTATTATTGTATTCCTATGGCATATTGCATTGTAACTATTTCCACAGCAGTTTCTACCCACCTCATCTCATTGATCTCATCTCATACTGTATGTGTGTTGATGTGTGCGCACACATGAAAAACAGAACGAATACATGAACATAACAATGAACAGAGTTGTACTTTTCAGATATCAGGGCCCTATGCAATATGTACACATATTATTAATATAGTATACATTTTAACTGACCTTTATTTGACTATGTTTGTCTTTTTGAAGGTAACTAAATTACGCGGTGCTGCTGACCGCCGTCTAATGTTACGTTACTGTGTGTGATACATTGACTGACGTAACGTTATGTGTAGGTACCTCATGCAACCCTGCTTAAAAAAAAATCCCTTGACAAAAAGTATGAATAAGGTAGCAAACTGCAGTGGACGCAACAGATTGTCGTGTTTGCAATGACGTTGTAACCATAAACATCTTATAAAGTAGACGCAGCATTGGCTGCTGGGACATGAGCAATTTGGCCACCATCTTGAAGTGGTGATGAGGGCCTGGCGAGCTGCCTAAACTGACAGTTGACAGGTAGAAAACAAAGATGGTGTTCAGCGTTTTCCTGCTGAAATGAGCGGACTGTTGAAAATTGGAATCGGGCAATTACTTTTCACAAGTAAGATTTAATATTAACGTACTATTGCTTGTATTTTGTAAAAAGAATATTACCATATAAGTTGCAAAGATCTTCAATAGTACTGAAATCGTAGCCGCTAGCAAACAAGAATATGACCGTAATAGAAATGCTTTGTCAATTAAATTAATTACATTTAAAAATATCATACTTGAATAGCAAAATTGAAACTAGAGATGTCCGATAATGATTTTTTTTGCCGATATTCCGATATTGTCCAACTCTTAATTCCCGATTCTGATATCAACCCATACTGATATATACAGTCGTGGAATTAACACATTATTATGCCTAATTTTGTTGTGATGCACTAAACAATGTAACAAGCGGGGGGGGGGGGTATATTGTAGCGTCCCGAAGAGTAAGTGCCGCAATAGGTTCTGGGTATTTGTCCTGTTGTGTTTAAGTTGTGTTACGGTGCAGATGTTCTCCCAAAATGTGTTTGACATTCTTGTTTGGTGTGGTTTCACAGTGTGGCGCATATTAAAGTTGTTTATGCGGCCACCCTCAGTGTGACCTGTATGGCTGTTGACCAAGTATGCTTGCATTAGCTTGTGTGCGTGAAAAGCTGTATATATCATGTCATTGGGCAGGCACGCAAAGGCAGTGCCTTTTAAAGTTTTATTGGCGCTCTGTACTTCTCCCTACGTCCGTGTACCACTTTGTACAGCATCGTTTTAAAAAGTCATACATTTTACCTTTCGAAACCGATACCGATAATTTCCAATATTGCATTTTAAAGTATTTATCGGCCGATAATATATTTCCCTAGTTGAAACCTATGGTGGCATCACACCTTCAATGTGCATATTTTATATAGTTCTCTGCAAACCTGTGATATGTTCTATTTTGTCTTCATTATTTTGTCAGAATGCTTAATTTTAATCAATCAATCAATGTTTATCCATATAGCCCTAAATCACAAGTGTCTCAAAAAGCTGTTTGTATGTGAAAATCACAACGAAATCTTGGCCCTACAGGGGTTTGGTCTACAAACTTTCAGCCCCACCTAAAACAAAATTCACCAGCCGCCCCTGATTATGTATAAGACAATACTTTCTTAACAGTATAATTGTAACAAGGAATAAGTCTTCAAGTAACAATATTCAAATACTAACATTGTTGGGTAAGACAGAATGTGGTTTTATTCTGAATCCAGTGAAACAGATTGGTGGTTTTAGCTGATATAAAGACTTTCAGGTGTTTATATATGTTTGTTTAAGTATTTGGCAGACGTTTTTATCCAAAGCGACATACATAAAAAAATACATATAAAACAATCACTGTAATTATTTTCATTTAAGCCAGGAGTCTCAGAGACGCAGCCCAAGAGACGTTATTTTGCGTCCCCCACCTTAATATGAAAGCTTAATGTTAGCGCGGCCTGTGAGTTTTATGTGAATGGCGCTTGACAGCGTTGTGTGCGGAGCTGAAATAATCTACCAATCACGGTGTGGTATATGGTGGCTCTCGAGGGCCGAACATTGACGTCACTTGCATGATGCAAGCAGAGAAACGTTTTGCCGCTTTTCCACTAGACCCTCCCTCGCCCGCCTGCTCGCTCTCTAAGTCATACTTGCCAACCCTCCCGGATTTTCCGGAAGACTCCCGAAAGTCAGCGCCTCTCTCTAAAACCTCCCGGGACAAATTTTCGACCAAAAGTCATGCGGACCTGAGTGACGTGTATAAAGAGAGTGTCTGCCCAGTGACGTTATAACTGTAGAACAGGGGCGCTCACACTTTTTCTGCAGGCGAGCTACTTTTCAATTGACCAAGTCGAGGAGATCTACCTCATTCCTATTTATAATTTATATTTATTTATTTATGAAAGAGACATTTTTGTTGACAAGTTAATGGTGTTTAATGATAATACAAGCATGTTTAACACACATAGATTCCTTTCTTTCATGAAGACAAGAATATAAGTTGGTGTATTACCTGATTCTGATGACTTGCATTGATTGGAATTAGACAGTAATGATGATAACGTCCGCATTTTCAAATGGAGGAAAAAAAAAGTCCTCCTTTCTGTCCAATACCACATGAAAGTGGTTGGATTTGGCATCTCATTTGTCCAACTTGCATACTGGTTTTTAAACACTTTGTTATGAGAGTAGCATATGTGTGTGGCCCTTTAATGTCTGGCAGCAGGTGAGTGAGGTCAGTGAGTGTGCGGGTGGGCAAGCAAGTGAGAAAGCGGTCGCTGAGGGCGGGGGAGAAATAGATTGGCATCAAACTCCGTAGCTTGCTAGCTTGTGCACGCTAGCTTTCTGAGACTCTTATTTTGTTAGCACAGGCAGGATGAAACAGGTCTTTTATGGTGAAGACAGGAACTGTGCAGTCGGTCTTTAGAGTTTTGACAGTAGATACGGAGTCTCTAGAAATAAAATGTGTTTCTCTGCGTCCGCCCTGTTAGTGATTTTTTTCTTAAATATGAGCTCGCAGCAGCCAGCGTCATCTCACAAGATCCTCGGGTGCCGAGAATGTCAAACAACTGACGAAAGTGAAGTCTTGGTATGATTGATGATTGCTCGTTTTTATGTCTATTTTTTAATGCCTGGCTTGAGATCGACTGACACACCCTCCGAGATCGACCAGTCGATCGCGATCGACGTAATGGGCACCCCTGCTGTAGAATGATCGAGGGCGAGTTCTTGGTTTCTTATGTGGGTTTATTGTTAGGCAGTTTCATTAACTTCCTCCAAGCGCGGTAAAACAACACACAACAACAGCAGTCCGTTTTCGTCTACCGTAAAGCACTTCGTCTGCCGTAAACAGCAATGTTGTGAGACTCTTAAACAGGACAATACTGCCATCTACTGTACATGCATATAGTTAGAAAAACAAGGATGAACAATTCAACTCATATAAATGTTGGAAAAGTTGTTCAAAATACCTACCCAGGTTCGAGTCCCACAAGTCCCGTCGCCGGCCGCCCAAAATGTCCAAAACGCACGCAGCCAAGTCCCACAGGAAGGCTGTGTGTGTCTCTATCTCGCTGTTAATGCACGCTAAATATTAGCATGCTAACCGCTTTTTTTTGCTGACTCGACAGTTGATATTGTTACTCGACTCTACCTGGCTCGTGTGCTAAAACTTTGGCCTTTTCAGCAATTTCTACCGAAATAGTTGTTTTTCCTGGTATTTTTTGGATCGTAAAAAAAACAAATAGAATTTGTCAGCTTCTTATTTGTTTGTCATGTCTCCTCCCCCTCAGGTATTTGATACCCAACGCCGGCGACGCCACCAAGGTGATCAAGCAGCAGATCATGAAAGTCCTGGATGCCCTGGAGAGCTCCTAAAAGAGGGACCGAGGACTCTGCAGATCGTGGTCTGAGACTGACACACTCCCACAGTCAAGCCACGCCCCTCTTACACTAACTTATGAAATCTGTAATATATTTATATATATATATATACTGTATTTTTCTTTGATTCTACAAACATGACAGTATAATTCTACTTTGGACGCTCCCTTCCGGCCTTAACTGAGCACAGGTTTCAGGATTCCAGTTTGAAGTCCTCATCCACACAAGAGGACTAAGTCTGGCACTGCCTTTGGAGCCCGGAGAGTAACACCACTTGATTTCAACAACAATAACAAAAAAAAAGCAGGAATCACGAGGGGAATGTTCCCTTTTTGAGGCTCCTCCCACTGGACTCTCGCAAAGGCTTCCAAGTTGTTTGTGTCCCAAAGCCAGGTTGGTAAATAGAGGGCAGCCTTATTGAGGTGGAGTATAAATATGTACATAGGTGAGTGCTGCCATATCAAGCACATCCTGAGGTGAGACGTTCAAAGGTCTAAATATTCTCTCCTTTGCTTGCCTTTCGTCCCGCTTGTGACAAGACGGTTCCATGATTGAATGACTTCTCTTTGGTTGATGATTTAGTAGACTCTACAATAATTTCCAGTTGTCATCTACAGTTACTTTTCAGTGTTTCAACATCCTCAATGTGGAGTCTTTGCACCACTGGATCAACATCGCAGGCTCCGGATGTTACAACTTGTGTGTGGGAAGAAATGCAACATTGCACATTACTGTACTCCTGTTATTTTTGTAAGCGTTTTCTTGCTTTTAATAAATTTAACTGATATGATGGCAGCCATGTCCCGTAGTCTATGGTTAGCATGTTTACACACATACATACACGTGTGTGTGTGTGTGTGTGTATACCAGGGGTGCCCACACTTTTTCTGCAGGCGAGCTACTTTTCAATTGACCAACTCGAGGGGATCTACCTCATTTATATATATCATTTATATTTATTTATTTATGAAAGAGACATGTTTGTAAACAAGTTAAATGTGTTTAATGATAACACAAGCATGTGTAACACATATAGATGTCTTTCTTTCACAAAGACAAGAATATAAGTTGGTGTATTACCTGATTCTGATGACTTGCATTGATTGGAATCAGACAGTAATGCTGATAACGCCCACATTTTCAAATGGAGGAGAAAAAAAGTTGTCCTTTCTGTACAATACCACATGAAAGTGGTTGGTTTTTGGCATCTAATTCATCCAGCTTCCATACACTTTACAAGAAAAACATTGGCGGCAAATTCCGTAGCTTGCTTGATTGACATTCACGGCACCCGAGGGTCTTGTGAGATGACGCTGGCTGCTGCCAGATCATTATTATGAAAAAATGACAGAGAGGAAGGCGAGAAACACTTTTTATTTCAACAGACTCTCGCGCCGTCCCTTCCGTCAAAACTCTAAAGGCCGACTGCACATTTCCTATCTTCACAATAAAAGCCCTGCTTCATGCTGCCTGCGCTAACAAAATAAGAGTCTCGGAAAGCTGGCGTGCACAAGTGATGTGCACGCCAGCTTTCTGAGGGATCGCTTGTGCACGCCAGTTTTCCGAGACTCTGTATTTTGTTAGCGCAGGCAGCGCAGTCCATCTTAGATGGTCTCGGGCCCAGAGAAGCCGGTGGCGTTTCTGGATGTTGTTGATAAATGGCTTTTGCTTTGCATAGTAGAGCTTTAACTTGCACTTACAGATGTAGCGACAAACTGTATTTAGTGACATTGGTTTTCTGAAGTGTTCCTGACCCCACGTGGTGATATCCTTTAGAGATTGATGTTTTTTGATACAGTGCCGTCTGAGGGATCGAAGGTCACGGTCATTCAATGTTGGTTTCCGGCCATGCCGCTTACGTGGAGTGATTTCTCCAGATTCTCTGAACCTTTTGATGATGATATGAACCGTAGATGTTGAAATCCCTAAATTTCTTGCAATTGCACTTTGAGAAACGTTGTTCTTAAACTGCTTGACTATTTGCTCACGCAGTTGTGGACAAAGAAGTGTATCTCGCCTTATCTTTTCTTCTGAAAGACTGAGCATTTTTTGGGAAGTTGTTTGTATACCCAAGCATAGCACCCACCTGTTCCCAATTAGCCTGCACACCTGTAGAATGTTCCAAATAAGTGTTTGATGAGCATTCCTCAACTTTATCAGTATTTATTGCCACCTTTCCCAACTTCTTTGTCACGTGTTGCTGGCATCAAATTCTAAAGTTAATGATTATTTGCAACAACAAAAAATGTTTATCAGTTTGAACATCAAATATGTTGTCTTTATAGCATATTCAACTGAATATGGGTTGAAAATGATTCGCAAATCATTGTATTCCGTTTATATTTACATCTAACACAATTTCCCAACTCATGGTAACGGGGTTTATATATATATATATATATGTATATATGTATATATGTATATATATATATATATATATATATATGTATGTATATATATGTATGTATATATATGTATGTATATATATATATATGTATATGTATATATGGATATATATATATATGTATATATATATATATATATATGTATATATATATATATATGTATATATATATATATATGTATATATATATATATATGTATATATATATATATATATATATATGTATATATATATATATATATGTATATATATATATATATGTATATATATATATATATATGTATATATATATATATATATGTATATATATATATGTATATATATATATATATATGTATATATATATATGTATATATATATATGTATATATATATGTATATATATATATATGTATATATATATGTATATACATATATATATATGTATATATATATATATGTATATATATATATATATATGTATATACATATATATATATGTATATATATATATATGTATATATATATATATATATGTATATACATATATATATATGTATATATATATATATGTATATATATATATATGTATATATATATATATATATATGTGTGTGTGTGTATATATGTACACATATGTAGCAGGTATAAATAAATGATAAATGGGTTGTACTTGTATAGCGCTTTTCTACCTTCAACGTACTCAGAGCGCTTTGACACTACTTCCACATTTACCCATTCACACACTGATGGAGGGAGCTGCCATGCAAGGCACCAACCAGCACCCATCAGGAGCAAGGGTGAAGTGTCTTGCTCAGGACACAACGGACGTGACGAGGTTGGTACGAGGTGGGATTTGAACCAGGGACCCTCGAGTTACGCACAGCCACTCTCCCACTGCGCCACGCCGTCCCTTAAAGGAGATCATCAGGAAATCTCCTGATGATTGAGGGAACCCCTCATGAAACAGTTCTGTAGAGATGAAGTAGTCTTGTGATTTTTACCACACCGACATATTGCGCTCTACCACGGTATCGAGCACTATTCTCTGGATAATCCAATCAAGACATATATATATATATATATATATATATATATATATATATATATATATATATGTGTGTGTGTGTGTGTATATATGTAAATGTATATTACATATATATGTATATATATATACATACATATGTCTTGATTGGATTATCCAGAGAATAGTGCTAACTACTAATACTTATATATACATACATATGTATGTATGTATATATAAATATATATTTATATATAAATATTTTTTTACTTTTTTTTTTAATTTACCTGTTCACCATATATGGTAAATAGGTACTTTTTTTTTTTTTTAAACGTACTTTGATTTAATTCCCGCAGCGCATAAAGAGTTCAGTCACCCATGAGGGAATATTTAACTGGCAAAGAAACGCGATTGGCGGCCACACTTCCGCCCCCCTTCAAAGAGACTTCCTTTGACATTTCAAACTAAGGTTGATTCCCTTGACGTATGCAAACGCATAACCACTTATAGTACAAAGTGTACTTATAGGATGTTATAGTAATTTATCAATAAGGTTTGAGACGGTCACTGTTGCCAAGAAACACAAATTAAACCGAGCAAATCGAGCGCTCACCCTTTATTTTGAAGAGCTGTTTTGAAGCTAGTTATCCGGTCGTCTGTCGTTAGCATATTTACAAGTCATGATATAAAGTAGTTGACGCACTCATGTCTTCAATAACAAAGACAATGTCCAGTATGTGTTTTTTCTTATTTTTAGCATTAAAAATGTGTTGCCGACGTTCACTTTGCTGTGCGTTGTAACTATTTATACAGTTCTTCCAGATTGAGTATTTTTTTAAATGGTTCCCTTAAAAATGGCGTCTTGTTGCCGCTTCCAGAGTTCCGCATGGCCGTCATTCAGCTGCAGGTGGGCAGCGTCAAGGCGGACAACCTGAGCCGGGCCAGGAGGCTTATCGACGAGGCGGCGCAGCAAGGCAGCAAAGTCGTGGTTCTACCGGTGAGAAAAAAACAAACAAACCCATGACCAGGAGTACCCGAACCCCAGGAAGCCAATTAGAGCGTGACGTCATTGTTTCCGGCCCAGGAATGCTTCAACTCACCTTATGGAACAAATTTCTTTGCCGCCTACGCCGAGAACATCCCTGGAGAGTCCACCCAGCTGCTGGCTCAGGCTGCTAAGCACAACAACATCTACCTGGTGGGAGGTGATCAGCTCAAAACTCACTTCATCACCTTTAATAGCACTGCTTATTTCTACTAATACTTCTTATTTCTACTAATACTTCTTATTTCTACTAAATACTACAAACCCCGTTTCCATCGAGTTGGGAAATTGTGTTAGATGTAAATATAAACGGAATACAATGATTTGCAAATCATGTTCAACCCGTAGAGTGAATGCACTTCAAAGACAACATATTTGATGTTCAAATTGATCAACTTTTTTTTTTTTGCAATTAATCGTTAACCGCCTCAGGACAGGGAAGCGGTGCACTGTCAACACCGTGTATGGTGCGGATGGTGTTCTGCTGACCTCAACTGCGGATGTTGTGGATAGGTGGAAGGAATACTTCGAAGACCTCCTCAATCCCGACTTAGGCAGTAAGGCAGTAAGTCGGACACGTTTCCAGTGAGGGTTGGACTCCGCCAAGGCTGTCCTTTGTCACCGATTCTGTTCATAACTTTTATGGACAGAATTTCTAGGCGCAGCCAAGGCGTTGAGGGGTTCCGGTTTGGTGACCACGGGATTAGGTCTCTGCTTTTTGCAGATGATGTAGTCCTGATGGCTTCATCCGGCCGGGATCTTCAGCTCTCACTGGATCGGTTCGCAGCCGAGTGTGAAGCGACCAGAATGAGAATCAGCACCTCCAAGTCCGAGTCCATGGTTCTCGCCCAGAAAAGGGTGGAGTGCCATCTCCGGGTTGGGAAGGAGACCCTGCCCCAAGTGGAGGAGTTCAAATACCTAGGAGTCTTGTTCACGAGTGGGGAAGAGTGGATCGTGAGATCGACAGGCGGATCGGTGCGGCGTCTTCAGTAATGCGGACGTTGTACCGATCCGTTGTGGTGAAGAAGGAGCTGAGCCGGAAGGCAAAGCTGTCAATTTACCGGTCGATCTACGTTCCCATCCTCACCTATGGTCATGAGATTTGGGTCATGACCGAAACGATAAGATCACGGGTACAAGCGGCCGAAATGAGTTTCCTCTGCCGGGTGGCGGGGCTCTCCCTTAGAGATAGGGTGAGAAGCTCTGCCATCCGGGAGGAACTCAAAGTAAAGCCGCTGCTCCTCCACATCGAGAGGAGCCAGATGAAGTGGTTTGGGCATCTGGTCAGGATGCCACCCGAACGCCTCCCTAGGGATGTGTTTAGGGCACATCCAGCTGGTAGGAGGCCACGGGGAAGACCCAGGACACGTTGGGAAGACTATGTCTCCCGGCTGGCCTGGGAACGCCTCGGGATCCCCCGGGAAGAGCTAGACGAAGTGGCTGGAGATAGGGAAGTCTGGGCTTCCCTGCTTAGGCTGCTGCCCCCGCGACCCGACCTCGGATAAGCGGAAGATGATGGATGGATGGATGGACCTCCTCAATCCCACCAACACGTCTTCCTATGAGGAAGCAGTGCCTGGGGAATCTGTGGTGGACTCTCCTATTTCTGGGGCTGAGGTCGCTGAGGTAGTTAAAAAGCTCTGGATGCTGTGGGGCTGTCTTGTGGTTGACAAGACTCTGCAGCATCGCGTGGACATCGGGGGCGGTACCTCTGGATTGGCAGACCGGGGTGGTGGTTCCTCTCTTTAAGAAGGGGGACCGGAGGGTGTGTTCCAACTATCGTGGGATCACACTCCTCAGCCTTCTCGGTAAGGTTTATTCAGGTGTACAGGAGAGGAGGCTACGCCAGATAGTCAAAAACCGACATCAATCTCTAAAGAATATCACCACATGGGCTTAGGAACACTTCAGAAAACCTCTGTCACTAAGTACAGTTTGTCCCATAAGTGCAAGTTAAAGCTCTACTATGCAAAGTGAAAGCCATTTATCAACAACATCCAGAAATGCCGCCGGCTTCTCTGGGTCCGAGATCATCTAAGATGGACTGATGCAAAGTGGAAAAGTGTTCTGTGGTCTGACAAGTCCACATTTCAAATTATATTTGGAAATTTTGGACGTGGTGTCCTCCGAAACAAAGAGGAAAATAACCATCCGGATTGTTATAGGCGCAAAGTTCAGAAGCCAGCATCTTTGATGGTATGGGGGTGCATTAGTGCCCAAGGCATGGGTAACTTACACATCTGTGAAGGCACCATTAATGCTGAAAGATACATACAGGTTTTGGAACAACATATGCTGCCATCTAAGTGCCGTCTTTTTCATGGACGCCCCTGCTTATTTCAGCAAGACAATGCCAAGCCACATTCAGCACGTGTTAAAACAGCGTGGCTTCGTAAAAAAAGAGTGCGGGTACTTTCCTGGCCCGCCTGCAGTCCAGACCTGTCTCCCATGGAAAATGTGTGGCGCATTATGAAGCGTAAAATACAACAGCGGAGACCCCGGACTGTTGAATGACTGAAGCTCTACATAAAACAAGAATGGGAAAGATTTCCACTTTCAAAGCTTCAACAATTAGTTTCCTCAGTTTTCAAACGTTTATTGAGCGTTGTTAAAAGAAAAGGTGATGTAACACAGTGGTGAACATGCCCTTTCCCAACTACTTTGTCACGTGTTGCAGCAATGAAATTGTAAGTTATTATTTGCAAAAAAAAAAAAAGTTTATGAGTTTATACATCAAATATCTCGTCTTTGTAGTGCATTTTATTGAAAAGGGGTTGAAACAGATTTGCAAATCATTGTATTCTGTTTATATTGACATCTAATACAATTTCCCAACTCATATGAAAACAGGGTTTGTAATACTTCTTATTTCTACTATCTACTAATACTTCATTTTTCTACGAACTACTAATACTACTTTCTTATTTCTACTAATACTTCTTATTTCTACTAATACTTCTTATTTCTACTAACTACTAATACTTCTTTCTTATTTCTACTAATACTTGTTTTTTCTACTAACTGCTATACTTTGTATTGCTCTTAATTACTAATAGTTATTATTTCTACTAACTATAATACTTCTTATTGCTACCAACTATAATACTTCCTATTTCTACTGACTACTAATACTTATTTCTACTAAATATCATACTTCTTATTTCCACTAACTATTAATAATTATTATTTCTACTAACTATTACACTGCTTATTCCTACCAACTATAATATTTTTTATTTCTACTAACTATCATACTTTTTATTTCCACTAAATATTAATAATTATTATTTCTACCAACTATAATACTTCCTATTTCTACTAACTACTAATACTTATTTCTACTAAGTATCATACTTCTTATTTCCACTAACTATTAATAGTAATTTTTTTTCTACTGTTATACTTCTTATTTTTACTAACTATTAATAATTATTATTTCTATTAACTATAATACTTCTTATTTCTACTAACTACTAATGCTTATTTTGACTAACTATCATAGTTTTTATTTCCACTAACTATTAATACTTATTATTTATACCAACCTGCGATGAGGTGGCGACTGGTCCAGGGTGTACCCCGCCTTCCGCCCGACTGTAGCTGAGATAGGCGCCAGCGCCCCCCGCGACCCCGAAAGGGAATAAGCGGTAGAAAATGTATGGATGGATCTATACCAACCATAATACTTCCCATTTCTACTAACTACTAATACTTATTATTTATACCAGCTATAATACTTCCTATTTCTACTAACTACTAATACTTATTTCTACTAAGTATCATACTTCTTATTTTCACTAACTATTAATAATTATTATTTCTATTAACTATTATACTTATTTCGACTAGCTATTAATAATTAATTCTACTAACTACTAATACTTATTTATGCTAACTACGAATACTTTTTATTTTCTACTACCTATAATACTTCTTAGTTGTACTAATGACTAAGTACTTATTATTTCTACTAACTATAGTACATATTATTTACAGCCCTTTGAGACACTTGTGATTTAGGGCTAACATTATATTTTAACACCATGCCAGGTTAGCAACACTAGCATAGCTATATGAGCTACATGCTAACATTATATTTTAACACCCTGCTAGGTTAGCAACACTAGCATAGCTATATGAGCTACGTGCTAACATTATATTTTAACACCATGCCAGGTTAGCAACACTAGTATAGCTATGTGAGCTACATGCTAACATTATATTTTAACACTTTGCTAGGTTAGCAACACTAGCATAGCTATATGAGCTACATGCTAACGTGACATGACATGTATAGCGATGACATGTTTGTATCAACACGTGCTAAAAGGTGCAAAGGAATGAGTACTTCCTGCTTGCAGGCTCCATCCCAGAGGAGGATGCAGGCAAGTTGTACAACAGCTGTGTGGTGTTTGGACCTGATGGACACATCCTGCTCAAGCACAGGAAGGTACACACAAAACATATTTGTCACACAAAACATATTTGTCACACAAAGTCCTCTTCAATAATCTTTACGTCCGCCAAGATCCATCTCTTTGACATCGACATCCCAGGCAAGATCTGCTTCCAGGAGTCTGAAACTCTCTGTCCTGGCAACACCTTGTCCACCTTTGACACACGTGTGTGACCTCCCCTCTTTTTTGTGTATGTGTCGTCTTAATATTTGTGTATGTGTCGTCTTAATATTTGTGTACGTGTCGTGTTAATGTTTATGTGTGTCGTGTTATTGTTTGTGTGTGTCGTGTTATTGTTTGTGTGTGTCGTTTATGTTTGTGTGTGTCGTGTTGATTTTTGTGTATGTGTTGTGTTAATGTTTGTGTGTGTCATGTTGATGTTTGTGTGTGTCGTGTTGATTTTTGTGTATGTGTCGTCTTAATATTTGTGTATGTGTCGTGTTAATGTTTGTGTGTGTCGTGTTAATGTTTGTGTGTGTCGTGTTAATGTTTGTGTGTGTCGTGTTAATGTTTGTGTGTGTCGTCTTATTGTTTGTGTGTGTCGTGTTATTGTTTGTGTGTGTCGTGTTAATGTTTCTGGTGTGTGTCGTGTTAATGTTTGTTTGTGTCGTGTTATTGTTTGTGTGTGTCGTGTTAATGTTTGTGTGTGTCGTGTTAATGTTTGTGTTATTGTTTGTGTGTGTCGTGTTAATGTTTGTGTGTGTCGTGTTAATGTTTGTGTGTGTCGTGTTAATGTTTGTGTGTGTCGTCTTATTGTTTGTGTGTGTCGTCTTATTGTTTGTGTGTGTCGTGTTATTGTTTGTGTGTGTCGTGTTATTGTTTGTGTGTGTCGTGTTAATGTTTCTGGTGTGTGTCGTGTTAATGTTTGTTTGTGTCGTGTTATTGTTTGTGTGTGTCGTGTTAATGTTTGTGTGTGTCGTGTTAATGTTTGTGTTAATGTTTGTGTATGTGTCGTGTTAATGTTTGTGTGTGTCGTGTTAATGTTTGTGTGTGTCGTGTTAATGTTTGTGTGTGTCGTGTTAATGTTTGTGTGTGTCGTCTTATTGTTTGTGTGTGTCGTGTTATTGTTTGTGTGTGTCGTGTTATTGTTTGTGTGTGTCGTGTTAATGTTTGTGTGTGTCGTGTTATTGTTTGTTTGTGTCGTGTTATTGTTTGTGTGTGTCGTGTTAATGTTTGTGTGTGTCGTGTTAATGTTTGTGTTATTGTTTGTGTGTGTCGTGTTAATGTTTGTGTGTGTCGTGTTAATGTTTGTGTGTGTCGTGTTAATGTTTCTGGTGTGTGTCGTGTTATTGTTTGTGTGTGTCGTGTTAATGTTTGTGTGTGTCGTGTTAATGTTTGTGTGTGTCGTGTTGATTTTTGTGTATGTGTCGTCTTAATATTTGTGTATGTGTCGTGTTAATGTTTGTGTGTGTCGTGTTAATGTTTGTGTGTGTCGTGTTAATGTTTGTGTGTGTCGTGTTAATGTTTGTGTGTGTCGTGTTATTGTTTGTGTGTGTCGTGTTATTGTTTGTGTGTGTCGTGTTAATGTTTGTGTGTGTCGTGTTAATGTTTGTGTGTGTCGTGTTAATGTTTGTGTGTGTCGTGTTAATGTTTGTGTGTGTCGTGTTATTGTTTGTGTGTGTCGTATTTATGTTTGTGTGTGTCGTATTTATGTTTGTGTGTGTCGTGTTATTGTTTGTGTGTGTCGTGTTATTGTTTGTGTGTGTCGTGTTAATGTTTGTTTGTGTCGTGTTAATGTTTGTGTGTGTCGTGTTAATGTTTGTGTGTGTCGTGTTGTTGTTTGTGTGTGTCATGTTTATGTTTGTGTGTGTCGTGTTAATGTTTGTGTGTGTCGTGTTGATTTTTGTGTATGTGTCGTGTTGATTTTTGTCTGTGTCGTGTTGATTTTTGTGTATGTGTCGTGTTGATTTTTGTGTATGTGTCGTGTTAATGTTTGTGTGTGTGTCGTGTTAATGTTTCTGGTGTCGTGTTAATGTTTGTGTGTGTCGTGTTAATGTTTGTGTGTGTCGTGTTGATTTTTGTGTATGTGTCTTGTTAATGTTTGTGTGTATCGTGTTAATGATTGTGTGTGTTGTGTGGATTTTTGTGTATGTGTCGTGTGGATTTTTGTGTATGTGTCATGTTAATGTTTGTGTATGTGTCGTGTTAATGTTTGTGTGTGTCGTGTTAATGTTTGTGTGTGTCGTGTTAATGTTTGTGTGTGTCGTGTTAATGTTTGTGTGTGTCGTGTTATTGTTTGTGTGTGTCGTGTTAATGTTTGTGTGTGTCGTGTTATTGTTTGTGTATGTGTCGTGTTAATGTTTGTGTGTGTCGTGTTGATTTTTGTGTATGTGTCTTGTTAATGTTTGTGTATGTGTCGTGTTAATGTTTGTGTGTGTCGTGTTGATGTTTGTGTGTGTCGTGTTGATTTTTGTGTATGTGTCATGTTGATTTTTGTGTATGTGTCGTGTTAATGTTTGTGTGTGTGTCGTGTTAATGTTTGTGTGTGTCGTGTTGATGTTTGTGTGTGTGTCGTGTTGATTTTTGTGTATGTGTCGTGTTAATGTTTGTGTATGTGTCGTGTTAATTTTTTTGTGTGTCATGTTAATTTACGTGTGTGTCATGTTAATGTTTGTGTGTGTCGTCTTAATGTTTGTGTTTGTTGTGTTGATATTTGTTTGTGTGTCGTGTTGATGTTTGTTTGTGTCGTGTTAATGTTTGTGTGTGTTGTGTTGATATTTGTGTATGTTGTGTTGATATTTTTGTATGTGTCGTGTTGATATTTGTGTATGTTGTGTTAATATTTGTGTGTGTTGATCTTTGTGTATGTGTTGTGTTGAAATTTGTGAATGTGTTGATATTTGTGTATGTGTTGTGTTGATATTTGTGTATGTGTTGTGTTGGTATTTGTGTGTGTAGTGTTGATATTTCTGTGTTTCGTCTCAATATTTATGAATGTGTCGTCTTGATATTTGTGTATGTGTTGTGTTGATATTTGTGTGTGTGTAGATTTGTGTGAACGTGTTATTTGTGTATGTGTTGTGTTGATATTTGTGTATGTGTCGTGTTGATATTTGTGTATGTGTCCTCTTAATATTTGTGTGTGTTGTGATACTTGTGTATGTGTTGATATTTGGGAATGTGTTGTGTTGATATTTGTGCGTGTTGTGTTGATCTTTGTGCATGTGTTGAGTTGATATTTCTGTGTTTTATCTCAATATTTATGAATGTGTCGTCTTGATATTTGTGTGTGTGTTGTATTGATATTAGTATAGGTGTTGATATTTGTGTATGTGTTGTGTTTATATTTGTGTGTGTTGTGTTGATATTTGTGTATGTGTCGTGTTGATATTCGTGTATGCGTTGATATTTGTGTATGTGTTGTGTTTATATTTGTGAATGTGTTGTGATATTTGTGTATGTGTTGATATTTGTGAATGTGTTGTTGATATTTATGTGTGTTGTGTTGATCTTTGTGTGTGTGTTGAGTTGATATTTCTGTGTTTTGTCTCAATATTTATGAATGTGTCGTCTTGATATTTGTGTAAGTGTTGTATTGATATTCGTGTAGGTGTTGATATTTGTGTATGTGTTGTGTTGATATTTGTGTGTGTTGTGTTGATATTTGTGTATGTGTCGTGTTATTTATGGATGTGTTGTCTTATTTTATTATGTGTTGTGTTGTTTTTTCTGTGTTTCGTCTCAATATTTATGAATGTGTCGTCTTGATATTTGTGTATGTGTTGTGTTGATATTTGTGTATGTGTTTATTTGTGTATGTGTTGTGTTGATATTTGTCTATGTTGTGTTATTTGTGTGTTGTGTTGAAATTTGTGTGTGTTGTGTTGATATTTCTGTGTGTCTTAATATTTGTGTGTGTTGTGACATTTGTGTATGTGTTGATATTTGTGAATGTGTTGTGTTGATATTTTTGTGTGTTGTGTTGATCTTTGTGTATGTGTTGAGTTGATATTTCTGTGTTTCGTCTCAATATTTATGAATGTCGTCTGGATATTTGTGTACGTGTTGTATTGATATTTGTGTATGTGTTGTGTTGATATTTGTGTGTGTGATGTGTTGATATTTGTGTCTTAATATTTCTGTGTCGTCTTGATATTTGTGTATGTGTTGTGTTAATGTTTTCATATGTGTTGTGTTGATATTTGTGTATGTGTTGTGTTAATGTTTTCATATGTGTTGTGTTGATATTTGTGTATGTGTTGATATTTGTGTAAGAGTTGTTGATATTTGTGTGTATGTCATGTTGATATTTGTGTATGTGTCGTGTTGATATTTGTATATGTGTCGTGTTATTTGTGTATGTGTCGTGTTATGTGTATGTGTCGTGTTAATATTTGTGTAAATGTTGTGTTAATATTTGTGTATTTGTCGTGTTAATATTTGTGTATGTGTCATATTTGTCATGTTAATATTTGTGTAAATGTTGTTAATATTTGTTTATGTGTCGTGTTAATATTTCTGTAGGTGTTATGTTATTTGTGTATAAGTATTTGTTTATGTGTCATATGTGTCGTGTTAATATTTGTATAAATGTTGTGTTCATATTTGTGTATGTGTTGTGTTAATATTTGTGTAAATATGTTAATATTTGTGTAAATGTGTTAATATTTGTGTATGTGTCGTGTTAATATTTGTGTAAATGTTGTGTTAATATTTGTGTATGTGTCGTGTTAATATTGGTGTAAATGTTGTGTTAATATTCGTGTATGTGTCGTGTTAATATTTGTGTAAATGTTGTGCTATTATTTGTGTATGTGTGATACAGTATGCGTTGTGTTATTAGTCTAAATGTGTTAATATTTGTGCATGTGTCGTATTAATATTTGTGTAAATGCTGTGTTATTTGTGTACGTCTCATATGTGTTGTGGTAATATTTTGTGTGATTGTTGTGTTAATATTTGTGTATGTGTCATATGTGTCGTGGTAATATTTGTGTCAATGCTGTGTTGATATTTATGTATGTGTCATATGTGTCGTGTTAATATTTGTGTAAATGTTGTGTTAATATTTATGTATGTGTCATGTGTGTCGTGTTAATATTTGTGTAAATGTTGTGTTAGTATTTGTGTATGTGTCGTCTTAATATTTGTGCAAGTGTTTTCCCAATATTTGTGTATGTGTTGTGTTAATGTTTTTGTATGTGTTCTGTTGATATTTGTGTATGTGTTGATATTCGTGTAAGTTATTAATATTTGTGTATATGTCATGTTGATATTTGTGTATGTGTCGTGTTAATATTTGTGTACGTGTCGTGTTAATATTTGCGTAAAAGTTGTGTTAATATTTGTGTATGTGTCATATGTGTCGTGTTAATATTAGTGTAAATGTTGTGTTAATATTCGTGTATGTGTCGTGTTAATATTTGTGTAAATGTTGTGTTAAAATATGTGTATGTGTCATGTGTGTTGTGTTAATATTTGTGTAAATTTGTTAATATTTGTGTATGTGTTGTGTTAATATTTGTGTAATTGTTGTGTTAATATTTGTGTATGTGTCATATGTGTCATGTTAATATTTGTGTAAATGCTGTGTTATTTGTGTTAATGTTGTGTTAGTATTTGTGTAAGTGTCGTCTTAATATGTGTGTAAGTGTTGTCTTAATATTTGTGTATGTGTTGTGTTAATGTTTTTGTATGTGTTCTGTTGATATTTGTGTAAGTTATTAATATTTGTGTATATGTCATGTTGATATTTGTGTATGTGTCGTGTTAATATTTGTGTATGTGTCATATGTGTCGTGTTAATATTAGTGTAAATGTTGTGTTAATATTTGTGTATGTGTCGTGTTAATATTTGTGTAAATGTGTTAATATTTGTGTATGTGTTGTGTTAATATTTGTGTAATTGTTGTGTTAATATTTGTGTATGTGTCATATGTGTCATGTTAATATTTGTGTAAATGCTGTGTTGATATTTGTGTTAATGTTGTGTTAGTATTTGTGTATGTGTCGTCTTAATACGTGTGTAAGTGTTGTCTCAATATTTGTGTACGTGTTGTGTTAATGTTTTTGTATGTGTTCTGTTGATATTTGTGTATGTGTTGATATTCGTGTAAGTTATTAATATTTGTGTATATGTCATGTTGATATTTGTGTATGTGTCGTGTTAATATTTGTGTACGTGTAGTGTTAATATTTGTGTAAAAGTTGTGTTAATATTTGTGTATGTGTCATATGTGTCGTGTTAATATTAGTGTAAATGTTGTGTTAATATTTGTGTATGTGTCGTGTTAATATTTGTGTAAATGTTGTGTTAAAATTTGTGTATGTGTCATATGTGTTGTGTTAATATTTGTGTAAATGTGTTAATATTTGTGTATGTGTTGTGTTAATATTTGTGCAATTGTTGTGTTAATATTTGTGCATGTGTCATATGTGTCATGTTAATATTTGTGTAAATGCTGTGTTGATATTTGTGTTAATGTTGTGTTAGTATTTGTGTATGTGTCGTCTTAATATGTGTGTAAGTGTTGTCTTAATATTTGTGTATGTGTTGTGTTAATGTTTTTGTGTGTGTTGTGTTGATATTTGTGTATGTGTTGATATTTGTGTAAGTTGTTAATATTTGTGTATATGTCATGTTGATATTTGTGTATGTGTCGTGTTAATATTTTTGTAAAAGTTGTGTTAATATTTGTGTATGTGTCATATGTGTCGTGTTAATATTAGTGTAAATGTTGTGTTAATATTCGTGTATGTGTCGTGTTAATATTTGTGTAAATGTTGTGTTAAAATTTGTGTATGTGTCTTATGTGTTGTGTTAATATTTGTGTAAATGTGTTAATATTTGTGTATGTGTTGTGTTATTTGTGTAATTGTTGTGTTAATATTTGTGTATGTGTCATATGTGTCATGTTAATATTTGTGTAAATGCTGTGTTGATATTTGTGTTAATGTTGTGTTAGTATTTGTGTATGTGTCGTCTTAATATGTGTGTAAGTGTTGTCTTAATATTTGTGTATGTGTTGTGTTAATGTTTTTGTATGTGTTGTGTTGATATTTGTGTATGTGTTGATATTCGTGTAAGTTATTAATATTTGTGTATATGTCATGTTGATATTTGTGTATGTGTCGTGTTAGTATTTGTGTATGTGTCGTGCTAATATTTGTGTAAAAGTTGTTAATATTTGTGTATGTGTCATATGTGTCGTGTTAATATTAGTGTAAATGTGTTAATATTTGTGTATGTGTCGTGTTAATATTTGTGTAAATGTTGTGTTAAAATTTGTGTATGTGTCATATGTGTTGTGTTAATATTTGTGTAAATGTGTTAATATTTGTGTATGTGTTGTGTTAATATTTTTGTAATTGTTGTGTTAATATTTGTGTATGTGTCATAGGTGTCCTGTTAATATTTGTGTAAATGCTGTGTTATTTGTGTTAATGTTGTGTTAGTATTTGTGTAAGTGTCGTCTTAATATGTGTGTAAGTGTTGTCTTAATATTTGTGTATGTGTTGATATTTGTGTAAGTTATTAATATTTGTGTATATGTCATGTTGATATTTGTGTATGTGTCGTGTTAATATTTGTGTAAAAGTTGTGTTAATATTTGTGTATGTGTCATATGTGTCGTGTTAATATTAGTGTAAATGTTGTGTTAATATTCGTGTATGTGTCGTGTTAATATTTGTGTAAATGTTGTGTTAAAAATTGTGTATGCGTCATATGTGTTGTGTTAATATTTGTGTAAATGTGTTAATATTTGTGTATGTGTCGTGTTAATATTTGTGTAATTGTTGTGTTAATATTTGTGTATGTGTCGTGTTAATATTTGTGTAAAAGTTGTGTTAATATTTGTGTGTCATATGTGTCGTGTTAATATTAGTGTAAATGTTGTGTTAATATTCGTGTATGTGTCGTGTTAATATTTGTGTAAATGTTGTGTTAAAATTTGTGTATGTGTCATATGTGTTGTGTTAATATTTGTGTAAATGTGTTAATATTTGTGTATGTGTCGTGTTAATATTTGTGTAATTGTTGTGTTAATATTCGTGTATGTGTCGTGTCAATATTTGTGTAAATGTTGTGTTAAAATTTGTGTATGTGTCATATGTGTTGTGTTAATATTTGTGTAAATGTGTTAATATTTGTGTATGTGTTGTGTTAATATTTGTGTAATTGTTGTGTTAATATGTGTGTATGTGTCATAGGTGTCATGTTAATATTTGTGTAAATGTTGTGTTGATATTTGTGTTAATGTCGTGTTTGTATTTGTGTATGTGTCGTCTTAATATGTGTGTAAGTGTTGTCTTAATATTTGTGTATGTGTTGTGTTAATGTTTTTGTATGTGTTGTGTTGATATTTGTGTATGTGTTGATATTTGTGTAAGTTGTTAATATTTGTGTATATGTCATGTTGTTATGTGTGTATGTGTCGTGTTGATATTTGTGTAAATGTTGTGTTAATATTTGTGTATGCGTCGTGTTATTTGTGTGTGTCATATGTGTCGTGTTAATATTTGTGTGTGTGTCGTGTTGATATTTGTTTAAATGCTGTGTTATTTGTGTTAATGTTGTGTTAGTATTTGTGTATGTGTCGTCTTAATATGTGTGTAAGTGTTGTCTTAATATTTGTGTATGCGTTGTGTTAATGTTTTTGTATGTGTTGTGTTGATATTTGTGTATGTGTTGATATTTGTGTAAGTTGTTAATATTTGAGTATATGTCATGTTGTTATTTGTGTATGTGTCGTGTTAATATTTGTGTATGTGTCGTGTTAATATTTGTGTATGTGTCGTGTTAATATTTGTGTATGTGTCATATGTGTCGTGTTAATATTAGTATAAATGTTGTGTTAATATTCGTGTATGTGTCGTGTTAATATGTGTGTAAGTGTTGTCTTAATATTTGTGTATGCGTTGTGTTAATGTTTTTGTATGTGTTGTGTTGATATTTGTGTATGTGTTGATATTTGTGTAAGTTGTTAATATTTGAGTATATGTCATGTTGTTATTTGTGTATGTGTCGTGTTGATATTTGTAAATGTGTGGTGTTAACCTTTGTGTATGTGTCGTGTTAATATTTGTGTAGTGTAGGCGTCGTGTTATTTGTGTGTGTGTCATGTGTGTCGTGTTAATATTTGTGTGTGTGTCGTGTTAATATTTGTGTAAATGTTGTGTTACTATTGTGTGTGTGTTGTTTTAATATTTGCATGTGTGTGTATCACCAGCCTTCTGCAAAGTGGGAGTGGGCATATGTTACGACATGAGGTTTGCTGAGCTGGCACAACTCTACAGCAGGAAGGGTGAGTCTTTTCCCCTCTCTTCTTTTGGTCACCTGTTGCTAGGCAGAATTCGTCACCTGTTGCTAGGCAGACTTTGTCACCTGTTGCAGATACAGCTTTAAGAAATCAATGCAAAGAATTTATCACTGATGGGTATACATGAACTATGGATATCTCAGAGCGTTCCATCGGTCACAACTGGTTTGTCTTGGAAGACGTTTCGCCGCTTGAAGTGGGCGGAGCCAGGTGGTTAAAACTGTTCCACGCCATCAGCCATTCTTCACTTCCGATGATGCGCTGTCTTTCCTAACTTAAATGAAAGTTAAAAGTGGCTGTTTGATCGTTGCTACATGTCGATACCAACGCCAGTGGCGCCATGTGGGCGGAGCTTTTGTGCCGTTACACTCTTTAGGTTATTTTAAAATACATTTTCTGACGTGTGACGTCATCCCACTGTCAAGCAGAAAGAATGTTGGGTGTTTGGATAAACAGTGCCCCCTGCTGGGTGTGTGTGAGAAGTGTCATGGTTTTGTCCTCAGGGTGTCAGCTGCTGGTCTACCCAGGGGCCTTCAACATGACCACAGGCCCCGCCCACTGGGAGCTCCTGCAGAGGGCCAGGTGAGGTTCGAGATACATAGATATTTTAATATTATAATTTTTTAGGAATTTCACCAGACTGCAGAGTTTTGAGCCGTGGTTGTCTCTGCAGGGCGCTGGACAACCAGGTGTACGTGGCCACCGCGTCACCTGCCAGAGACCCGAGCTCCTCCTACGTGGCCTGGGGTCACAGCAGTGTGGTAAACCCCTGGTATGATGCAGCACACCTGAATTATGATGACTTCATTGCTAACCTCTACCTTTCTCTTGTCTAAAGCAGCACTGTTCAATGGCCTCATTTATCACAGAAACGTTAGCAACACTTGCAGAGCTATGTAAGCTACATGCTAACAATACATTTTAACATCATGCTAGGTTAACAAAACTACCATAGCTATGGGAGCTACATGCTAACATTACATTTTGACATCGTGCTAGGTTAACAACATTATCATAGCTATGTGAGTTACATGCTAACATTACATTTGAACACCATGCTAGATTATGATTACTATCATAGCTATGTGAGATACATGCTAACATTATATTTTAACATCATGCTAGGTTAGAAACACTAGCATATCTATGTGAGCTACATGCTAACATATTTTAACATGCTAGTTCAACAACACTACCATATCTATGTAACATTGTATTTTAACATCATGCTAGGTTAACAACACTATCATATCAATGGGAGCTACATGCTAACATTACATTTTAACATCATGCTAGGTTAACAAAACTATATATATATATATATATATATATATATATATATGTGCTACATGCTAACATTACATTTTAACATCATGCTAGGTTAACAACACTATCATATCTGTGTAACATATTTTAACATCATCCTAGGTTAACAGCACTGTCATATCTATGGGAGCTACATGCTAACATTATGTTTAAACATCATGCTAGGTTAGGAACACTATCATGTCTATGGGAGCTACTTGCTAACATTATATTTTAACATCATGCAAAGTTAGGAACATTATCATATCTATGTGAGCTACATGCTAACATTATATTTTAACATCATGCTAGGTTAGGAACACTAACATATAAATGAGAGCTACATGCTAACATCACATTTTAACATCATGCTAGGTTAACAAAACTATATATATATATATGTATGTATATGTATATATATATATATATATATATATATATATATATATATATATATAGGTGCTACATGCTAACATTACATTTTAACATCATGCTAGGTTAATACTATCATATCTGTGTAACATTATATTTGAACATCATCCTAGGTTAACAGCACTATCATATCTATGGGAGCTACATGCTAACATTATGTTTAAACATCATGCTAGGTTAGGAACACTAGCATATCTATGTTAGCTACATGCTAACATATTTTAACATGCAAGTTTAACAACACTACCATATCTATGTAACATTATATTTTAACATCATGCTAGGTTAACAACACTATCATATCAATGGGAGCTACATGCTAACATTACATTTTAACATCATGCTAGGTTAACAAAACTATATATATATATATATATATATATATATATATATATGTGCTACATGCTAACATTACATTTTAACATCATGCTAGGTTAACAACACTATCATATCTGTGTAACATTATATTTTAACATCATCCTAGGTTAACAGCACTATCATATCTATGGGAGCTACATGCTAACATTATGTTTAAACATCATGCTAGGTTAGGAACACTATCATGTCTATGGGAGCTACATGCTAACATGTTTAAACATCATGCTAGGTTAGGAACACTATCATGTCTATGGGAGCTACTTGCTAACATTATATTTTAACATCATGCTAAGTTAGGAACACTATCATATCTATGTGAGCTACATGCTAACATTATATTTTAACATCATGCTAGGTTAGGAACACTAGCATATCTATGTGAGCTACATGCTAACATATTTTAACATGCTAGTTTAACAACACTACCATATCTATGTAACATTATATTTTAACATCATGCTAGGTTAACAACACTATCATATAAATGGGAGCTACATGCTAACATTACATTTTAACATCATGCTAGATTAACAACACTATCATATCTGTGTAACATTATATTTTAACATCATCCTAGGTTAACAGCACTATCATATCTATGGGAGCTACATGCTAACATTATGTTTAAACATCATGCTAGGTTAGGAACACTATCATGTCTATGGGAGCTACTTGCTAACATTATATTTTAACAGCATGCTAAGTTAGGAACACTATCATATCTATGTGAGCTACATGCTAACATATTTTAACATCATGCTAGGTTAACAACACTATCATATCTATGGGAACTACATGCTTAAATTATATTTTAACATCATGCTAGATTATGATTATTATAATAGCTATGTGAGATACATGCTAACATTATATTTTAACATCATGCTAGGTTAGGAACACTAGCATATCTATGTGAGCTACATGCTAACATATTTTAACATGCAAGTTTAACAACACTACCATATCTATGTAACATTATATTTTAACATCATGCTAGGTTAACAACACTATCATATCAATGGGAGCTACATGCTAACATTACATTTTAACATCATGCTAGGTTAACAAAACTCTATACATATATATATATATATGTGCATATATATATATATGTGCTACATGCTAACATTACATTTTAACATCATGCTAGGTTAACAACACTATCTTATCTGTGTAACATTATATTTTAACATCATCCTAGGTTAACAGCACTATCATATCTATGGGAGCTACATGCTAACATTATGTTTAAACATCATGCTAGGTTAGGAACACTATCATGTCTATGGGAGCTACTTGCTAACATTATATTTTAACATCATGCTAAGTTAGGAACACTAGCATATCAATGTGAGCTACATGCTAACATATTTTAACATGCTAGTTTAACAACACTACCATATCTATGTAACATTATATTTTAACATCATGCTAGGTTAACAACACTATCATATCAATGGGAGCTACATGCTAACATTATATTTTAACATCATGCTAGGTTAACAAAACTATATATATATGTGTGCTACATGCTAACATTACATTTTAACATCATGCTAGGTTAACAACACTATCATATCTGTGTAACATATTTTAACATCATCCTAGGTTAACAGCACTATCATATCCATGGGAGCTACATGCTAACATCTTTAAACATCATGCTAGGTTAGGAACACTATCATGTCTATGGGAGCTACTTGCTAACATTATATTTTAACATCATGCTAAGTTAGGAACACTATCATATCTATGTGAGCTACATGCTAACATATTTTAACATCATGCTAGGTTAACAACACTATCATATCTATGGGAACTACATGCTTAAATTATATTTTAACATCATGCTAGATTATGATTACTATCATAGCTATGTGAGATACATGCTAACATTACATTTTAACATCATGCTAGGTTAGGAACACTAGCATATCTATGTGAGCTACATGTTAACATATTTTAACATGCGAGTTTAACAACACTACCATATCTATGTAACATTATATTTTAACATCATGCTAGGTTAAAAACACTATCATATCAATGGGAACTACATGCTTAAATTATATTTTAACATCATGCTAGATTATGATTACTATCATAGCTATGTGAGATACATGCTAACATTATATTTTAACATCATGCTAGGTTAGGAACACTAGCATATCTATGTGAGCTACATGCTAACATATTTTAACATGCTAGTTTAACAACAGTACCATATCTATGTAACATTATATTTTAACATCATGCTAGGTTAACAACACTATCATATCAATGGGAGCTACATGCTAACATTATATTTTAACATCATGCTAGGTTAACAAAACTATATATATATATATATATATGTGCTACATGCTAACATTACATTTTAACATCATGCTAGGTTAACAAAACTATATATATATGTGTGCTACATGCTAACATTACATTTTAACATCATGCTAGGTTAACAACACTATCATATCTGTGTAACATATTTTAACATCATCCTAGGTTAACAGCACTATCATATCCATGGGAGCTACATGCTAACATCTTTAAACATCATGCTAGGTTAGGAACACTATCATGTCTATGGGAGCTACTTGCTAACATTATATTTTAACATCATGCTAAGTTAGGAACACTATCATATCTATGTGAGCTACATGCTAACATATTTTAACATCATGCTAGGTTAACAACACTATCATATCTATGGGAACTACATGCTTAAATTATATTTTAACATCATGCTAGATTATGATTACTATCATAGCTATGTGAGATACATGCTAACATTACATTTTAACATCATGCTAGGTTAGGAACACTAGCATATCTATGTGAGCTACATGTTAACATATTTTAACATGCGAGTTTAACAACACTACCATATCTATGTAACATTATATTTTAACATCATGCTAGGTTAAAAACACTATCATATCAATGGGAACTACATGCTTAAATTATATTTTAACATCATGCTAGATTATGATTACTATCATAGCTATGTGAGATACATGCTAACATTATATTTTAACATCATGCTAGGTTAGGAACACTAGCATATCTATGTGAGCTACATGCTAACATATTTTAACATGCTAGTTTAACAACAGTACCATATCTATGTAACATTATATTTTAACATCATGCTAGGTTAACAACACTATCATATCAATGGGAGCTACATGCTAACATTATATTTTAACATCATGCTAGGTTAACAAAACTATATATATATATATATATATGTGCTACATGCTAACATTACATTTTAACATCATGCTAGGTTAACAACACTATCATATCTGTGTAACATTATATTTTAACATCATCCTAGGTTAACAGCACTGTCATATCTATGGGAGCTACATACTAACATTATGTTTAAACATCATGCTAGGTTAGGAACACTATCATGTCTATGGGAGCTACTTGCTAACATTATATTTTAACATCATGCTAAGTTAGGAACACTATCATATCTATGTGAGCTACATGCTGACATTATATTTTAACATCATGCTAGGTTAGGAACACTATCATATCTATGTGAGCTACATGCTAACATTATATTTTAACATCATGCTAGGTTAGGAACACTAACATATAAATGTGAGCTACATGCTAACATTATATTTTAACATCATGCTAGGTTAGGAACACTAACATATAAATGTGAGCTACATGCTAACATTGTATTTTAACATCATGTTAGGTTAAAAACACTATCATATCTATGGGAGCTACATGCTAACATTATATTTTAACATCATGCTAGGTTAGGAACACTATCATATCTATGGGAGATACATATTAACATTATATTTTAACATCATTCTAGGTTAACAAACCTATCATATATATATATATATATATATATATATATATATATATATATATATATATATATAGGAGCTACATGCTAACATTATATTTTAACATCATGCTAGGTTAACAACACTATCATATCTATGTGAGGCTACATGCTAACATTAAATTTTATCATTCTGCTAGCATAGCTCTGTGAGCTATACACTAACATTACTTTTTAACATGATGATAATAATTTATACCAGTAATTGACAGATGTCAGAGCTCCATTTTTTATAATATTGTAATGACTTGACCACATTGATACTGTACAGTACATAATATAGTATACTGTAATATATAGTACATTGTACAGTACATAATACAGCACATTGTAATATACTGTACAGTACATAATGTAGTACATGGTAATACATAGTACATTGTAATATAATGTGCATGATATAGTATATTGTAATACATAGTGAATTTTATTATATAGTACATAATATAGTACATTGTAGTACATAGTGCATTTTAATATATAGTACAGCGTATAGTACATTGTAATACATAGTGCATTTTAATATATAGTACATAGTATAGTACATTGTAATACGTAGTGCATTTTAATATATAGTACATGATATAGAACATTGTAATATGTAGTACATACTATATTAGCTAATGAAGTATATATTACATAATATAGTACCTTGTACAGTACATAATATAGTACATGTATAGTAGTTAATATAGTACATTGTAATATGTAATACATATAGGAAATATAGTAAATTTTAATACATAGTACATTGTACAGTATGTAATAGTACATTGTACAACAGGTAATACAGTACATGGTACAATACAAATATAGTAGTTAATATTAGATTAGATAGTACTTTATTTATTCCGTCAGGAGAGTTCCTTCAGGAAAATTAAAATATAGTACAGTACATAGTATAGTACATTGTAATACATAATACATTGTACAGTACATATAGTATATTGTAATACATAGTACATTCTAATATGTAGTACATAGTATAGTAGCTAATATAGTACATATTGTAGTACATTGTACAGTACAAAATATAGTCCATTTTACAGTACATAACACAGTGTATCGTAATATATATATATATATAATACATAATATATTACACTGTACAGTAGCTAATATAGTAGATTGTACAAAACATAATATAGCACATTGTACAGTCGCTAATATAGTACATTGTACAGTCGATAATATAGTACATTGTAATATATAATACATTGTTCAGTAGATAATATAGTACATTGTACAGTACATAATAGAGTACATTGTAATACATAGTACATTTTACAGTAGATATAGTACATTGTACAGTAGATAAAATAGTACATTGTACAGTCTAATATAGTACATTGTAATATAGTACATTGTACAGTAGCTAATATAGTACATTGTAATATATAGTACATTGCACAGTAGATATAGTACATTGTACAGTAGATAAAATAGTACATTGTACAGTAGATAAAATAGTACATTTTACAGTACATAATATAGTACATTGTACAGTCGATAATATAGTACATTGTAATATATAATACATTGTTCAGTAGATACTATAGTACATTGTACAGTCGATAATAGAGTACATTGTAATATATGGTACATTTTACAGTAGATAAAATAGTACATTGTACAGTCTAATATAGTACATTGTAATATAGTACATTGTACAGTAGCTAATATAGTACATTGTACAGTCGATAATAGAGTACATTGTAATATATAGTACATTGCACAGTAGATATGGTACATTGTACAGTACATTATATATTACATTATACAGTAGGTAAAATAGTACATTTTACAGTACATAACATAGTACATTGTACAGTCGATAATATAGTACATTGCAATATATAGTACATTGTACAGGAGTTAATATATTACATTGTATAGTACATAATATAGTACATTGTACAGTACATATTATAGTACATCGTACATATTATAGTACATCGTACATTACATAATATAGTACATTGTACAGTACATAATAGAGTACATTGTAATATATAGTACATATTATGTTACATTGTACAGTAAATAATATAGTACATTGTACAGTACATGATATAGTACATTGTAATACATAGTACATTGTAATATATAGTACATAATATAGTACATTTGACAGTAAATTATATAGTACATTATACAGTACATGATATAGTACACTGTACAGTAGATAATATAGTACATTGTAATACATAGTAGATAATATAGTACATAGTAGAGTATGTTGTGTAGTTGTCAGCGTGTTTCAAGTCAATGCCGACCCTCCAAATGAGTCCAGATAAAGAGCAGAATATTATCTACAGTGTGACGCTGACCTCACGTCTGCCTACAGGGGGGAAGTCATGGTCCAGGCTGGATCGGAAGAGGCCGTCATCTACGCAGACATCGGTGAGATTCAACCTGGGCGTGTAGAAGAAGTCAAAAAGTAAGTCAATGACGCCCCTGCTGATTTCAGACCTGCAGTACTTGGCTGAGGTGCGACAGCAGATCCCAATCACAGCACAACGCCGCCATGACGTCTACACTGTGACGTCTGTGCCATGACGTCTACACTGTGACGTCTGTGCCATGACGTCTACACTGTGACGTCTGTGCCATGACGTCTAAAATGTGACGTCTGTGCCATGACGTCTACACTGTGACGTCCGTGCCGTGACGTCTACACTGTGACGTCCGTGCCGTGACGTCTACACTGTGACGTCTGTGCCATGACGTCTACACTGTGACGTCTGTGCCGTGACGTCTAAAATGTGACGTCTTTGCCATGACGTCTACACTGTGACGTCTGTGCCGTGACGTCTAAAATGTGACGTCCGTGCCATGACGTCTACACTGTGACGCCTACTCTACTACAGGAAAGTGCACACCTCGCCTTTTTTCCTCCTTGATTGACTGCTCTGGCGTGATTATGACCTGATATTTTATCCATACCATGGTGTACATTTCAATAATCCATCAGCTGCAAGAAGACAATAAACTTTGTAGCTCTTTTTTATGTGGACATCTTATTTATTTCTTGACACTTAAGTCCATTCATGTTCAAAAAAATAACATCTTGCTTGCTCATTCTGCCTTTATTCCTGCACCACGGGTACTGTTTTGTAACGCCGTGTTTGACACACAGCAGTCTATAACAGGCGGAACAGGAGGAGGCGGGGCTACAGGTTCCAATCATGAGGAAGATCGTGGTTGGTCAAAGGTTCGTCTCCTCCGAATGCACAGATATCACCTCCGTTTCCTCCGTCTCGTGACGTCTCCTGCAGTAATCTGAGGCAACAAAAATACTCAATGTAAGTACAGTAAAACACTAAAACAATCTAAGTGCAGTAAAATATTGAAACAAGTACAATCAAACATTGAAACATTGTAAGTGCAGTAAACCATTAAAACAAAGTATAGTAAAACATTGGAACAATGTAAATGCATTGAAACAATATAAGTACAGTAAAACATTGATACAAAGTAAGTGCAGTGAAACAATGTAAGTGCAGTAAAACATTTAAATAATGTAATTACAGCAAAACATTGAAACAATGAAAGTACAGTAAAACATTGAAATGATGTAAGTGCAGTAAAACATTGAAACAAGTACAGTGAAACTGTAAATACAATAAAACATTGAGACCATATAAGTGCAGTAAAACATTGAAACAAGTACAGTGAAACTGTAAATACAATAAAACATTGAGACCATTTAAGTGCAGTAAAATATTTAAACAATGTAAGTTCAGTAAAACATTAAAAGATTGTAAGTACAATAAAACATTGAAACAATAAAAGTACAGTAAAACATTGATACAACGTAAGTGCAGTAAAACGATATACAGTAAGTGCAGTAAAACATTGAAACAATGTAAATACAGTAAAATGAAACAAGTACAGTAAAACAAGGAAACATAAGTGTAGTAAAACATTGAAAAAATGTAAGTGTAGTAAATCATCTAGACCATTTAAGTGCAGTAAAACATGGAAACAATGTAAGTACAGCAAAACATTGAAACTATGGAAGTAAAGTAAAACATTGAAATGATGTAAGTGCAGTAAAACATTGAAACAAGTACAGTAAAACATTGAAACAATGAAAGTACAGTAAAACACTGAAACAATGTAAGTGCAGTAAAACACTGAAACAATCTAAGTGCAGTAAAATATTGAAACAAGTACAGTAAAACATTGAAACATTGTAAGTGCAGTAAACCATTAAAACAAAGTATAGTAAAACATTGGAACAATGTAAATGCATTGAAACAATATAAGTACAGTAAAACATTGATACAAAGTAAGTGCAGTGAAACAATGTAAGTGCAGTAAAACATTTAAATAATGTAATTACAGCAAAACATTGAAACAATGAAAGTACAGTAAAACATTGAAATGATGTAAGTGCAGTAAAACATTGAAACAAGTACAGTGAAACAATGTAAATACAATAAAACATTGAGACCATTTAAGTGCAGTAAAATATTTAAACAATGTAAGTTCAGTAAAACATTAAAACTTTGTAAGTACAATAAAACATTGAAACAATAAAAGTACAGTAAAACATTGATACAACGTAAGTGCAGTAAAACGATATACAGTAAGTGCAGTAAAATATTGAAACAATGTAAGTGCAGTAAAACATTGAAACAATGTAAATACAGTAAAATGAAACAAGTACAGTAAAACAAGGAAACATAAGTGTAGTAAAACATTGAAAAAATGTAAGTGTAGTAAATCATCTAGACCATTTAAGTGCAGTAAAACATGGAAACAATGTAAGTACAGCAAAACATTGAAACTATGGAAGTAAAGTAAAACATTGAAATGATGTAAGTGCAGTAAAACATTGAAACAAGCACAGTGAAACATTGAAACAATGAAAGTACAGTAAAACATTGAAACAATGAAAGTACAGTAAAACATTGCAATGATGTAAGTACAGTAAAACATTGAAACAATGAAAGTACAGTAAAACTGATACAATGTACGTGCAGTAAAACACTGAAACGCATTACAGTAAAACATTGAAATAATGTAAGTGCAGTAAAACATTCAAACAAGGTAATTACAGTAAAACATTGAAACAATGTAAATACAATAAAACATTGAGACCATTTAAGTGCAGTAAAATATTTAAACAATTTAAGTTCAGTAAAACATTGTAAGTACAATAAAACATTGAAACAATGAAAGTACAGTAAAACACTGATACAACGTAAGTGCAGTAAAACGTTGATACACAGTAAGTGCAGTAAAATATTGAAAAAATGTAAATACAGTAAAATGAAACAAGTACAGTAAAACATGGCAACAATATAAGTGTAGTAAAACATTGAAATAATGTAAGTGTAGTAAATCATCTGGACCATTTAAGTGCAGTAAAACATGGAAACAATGTACGTACAGTAAAACATGGAAACAATGTACGTACAGTAAAACATGGAAACAATGTACGTATAGTAAAACATTGAAACAATGTAAGTACAGTAAAACACTGATACAACGTAAGTACAGTAAAACGTTGATACACAGTAAGTGCAGTAAAATATTGAAAAAATGTAAATACAGTAAAATGAAACAAGTACAGTAAAACATGGCAACAATATAAGTGTAGTAAAACATTGAAATAATGTAAGTGTAGTAAATCATCTGGACCATTTAAGTGCAGTAAAACATGGAAACAATGTACGTACAGTAAAACATGGAAACAATGTACGTACAGTAAAACATTGAAACAATGTAAGTACAGTAAAACACTGATACAACGTAAGTACAGTAAAACATTGATACAGAGTAAGTGCAGGAAATCATTGAAATAATGTAAGTACAGTAAAATATTGAAACAATGTAAGTACAGTACAATATTGAAACAATGTAAGTGCAGTAAGACATTAAAACAAAGTACAGTAAAATGAAACAAGTACAGTAAAACATGGAAAAAATGTAAGTGTAGTAAAACATTGAGACATTTTAAGTGCAGTAAAACATGGAAACAATGTAAGTACAGTAAAACACTAAAACAATGTAAGCAACGTAATACTTAAAAAAAAATACAACCAATCGGAGGCCAAACTGATAAGGGAAAGTGAAATATGCAGTAATTGTTTCTTCATTACTCAATAAATAAAACATTTTTTCTGTATTTTTTTCACAATAAAAACAAATATGTTTCAGGTGTTTTCAATAAATAAAACAATTATTTCATCCATCCATCCATCCATCCATTTTCTACCGCTTATTCCCTTCATTCTTTCTCAATTTTACAATAAAGAAAACAATGCTTTATTTTTTCCTGAATATCTCAATAAATACAAATTGGAATGCAGCATTTTTTTCTTAATTTCCCAATTAATTAAAAAAATCATGCAGTCGTATAGTTTTGTTGTTTGGCTTTTTTTTTTTTTTTTAAGCAAATACAAAATAATTACGGGGACATTTACTGTGGTTCATCCTCAAAGTGACTGTACAGTAAAAACATTTTCTACTCTTATATTTACTGTACAATTCTGGCAACTAAGCATCTTTTTTCCCCGGTAAAATCTACAGTCGTTTTTATTGTAAATTGAAAAATGGTCCTACTGTTATTTTATGGAAACATCTGGCAACTTGCTATTTTTTTCCACTGTAATATCAACATTTTCACAGTGCATTACTGTAAATTGTAAACATTTTTTACAATTTACAGTAGTGTAAAAATTGTAAATTTTACGGTAAATTCTGACCGTTTTTTTTCCCGCAGTTTTTGGCGTAAAGGTAACGGCGATGTCAGCTCGTACCTCTGCGGCGCCGTCTGAGGTGTTCCATCTTCCTCTTCTTGCTCTGCCGGTCCAGGTGGATCTGGTAGGCCACGCCCACGGCCACCATGACGCCCACCACCACGCAGAGGGCGGTGCTAAACATCCAAATGGCGTCCGTAGCGCGACTCACCACCGGGCTGCGCCTCACGGCGTCTGAGCATCACAAGGAGGTCAAGGTTTGATTTAGCATGTGTCTGGTACCAAGTTATGATGGATGTGTTCAGCTGCAAAGTTGGCCCAAAAAAGTTAGCATTTTCAAGTTAGCATGTGTCAAGTACCAAGTTATATGAGTCTTAAAGAGTTTAGCTGCAAAATTGGCTAAAAAGTTAGCATGTTAACCGTTAGCATGTGTGCAAGTATCCATTTATGTGACTGTGAGGAGATTAGCTGCAAAATTGGCTGGAAAGTTAGCATTCTAAAAATTTGCATGTTAACAGTTGGCATGTGTAAAGTGTCAAGCTAGATGACTTTGAGGAGTTTAGCTGCAAAATTGGCTGGGAAGTTAGGATATTAACAGTTAGCATTTGTCAAATATCAAGGTATATAAGTGTGAGGAGTTAAGCTGCGAAATTGGCTGGAAAGTTAGCATGCTAAAATTAGCATGTTAACAGTTAGCATGTGTCAAGTACCAAGGTATATAAGTATGAGGAGTTTAGCTGCAAAATTGGCCAAAAATATTAGCATGTTGATGGTTAGCATGTGTCAAGTATCCATTTATGTGACTGTGAGGAGATCAGCTGCAAAATTGGCTAGAAAGTTAGCATTCTAAAAATGTGCATATTAACAGTTAGCATGTGTAAAGTTTCAAGTTCTATGACTTTGAGGAGTTTAGCGGCGAAATTGGCTGGGAAGTTAGGATATTAACAGTTAGCATTTGTCAAGTATCAAGGTATATAAGTCAGAGGAGTTAAGCTGCAAAATTGGCTGGAAAGTTAGCATACTAAAATTAGCATGTTAACAGTTAGCATGTGTCAAGTACCAAGGTATATAAGTCTGAGGAGGTAAACTGCAAAATTTTGCTTGAAATTTAGCATGTTAACCGTTAGAAGGTGTCAAGTATCAAGGTAAATAAGTATGAGGAGTTAAGCTGCAAAATTGGCTGGAAAGTTAGCATGCTAAAATTAGCATGTTAACAGTTAGCATGTGTCAAGTACCAAGGTAAATAAGTATGAGGAGTTAAGCTGCAAAATTGGCTGGAAAGTTAGCATGCTAAAATTAGCATGTTAACAGTTAGCATGTGTCAAGTACCAAGGTATATAAGTCTGAGGAGTTTAGCTGCAAAATTGGCCAAAAATATTAGCATGTTAATGGTTTGCATGTGTCAAGTATCAATTTATGTGACTGTGAGGAGATTAGCTGCAAAATTGGCTGGAAATTTAGCATTCTAAAAATGTGCATGTTAACAGTTGGCATGTGTAAAGTGTCAAGTTTTATGACTTTGAGGAGTTTAGCGGCAAAATTGGCTGGGAAGTTAGGATATTAACAGTTAGCATTTGTCAAATATCAAGGTATATAAGTCTGAGGAGTTAAGCTGCAAAATGTTACTTGAAATTTAGCATGTTAACAGTTAGCATGTGTCAAGTACCAAGGTATATAAGTCGGTATATAAGTCCGAGGAGTTAAGCTGCAAAATTGGCTGGAAAGTTAGCATGCTAAAATTAGCATGTTAACAGTTAGGATGTGTCAAGTACCAAGGTATAAAAGTCTGAGGAGGTAAGCTGCAAAATTTTGCTTGAAATTTAGCATGTTAACAGTTAGCATGTGTCAAGTACCAAGGTATATAAGTATGAGAAGTTAAGCTGCAAAATTGGCTTGAAAGTTAGCATGCTAAAATTAGCATGTTAACAGTTAGCATGTGTCAAGTAACAAGGTATATAAGTCTGAGGAGTTAAGCTGCAAAATTGGCCAAAAATATTAGCATGTTAATGGTTAGCATGTGTCAAGTATCAATTTATGTGACTGTGAGGAGATCAGCTGCAAAATTGGCTGGGAAGTTAGGATATTAACAGTTAGCATTTGTCAAATATCAAGGTATATAAGTCTGAGGAGTTAAGCTGCAAAATTGGCTGGAAAGTTAGCATGTTAAAATTAGCATGTTAACAGTTAGCATGTGTCAAGTACCAAAGTATATAAGTATGAGGAGTTTAGCTGCAAAATTGGCCAAAAATATTAGCATGTTAATGGTTAGCATGTGTCAAGTATCAATTTATGTGACTGTGAGGAGATCAGCTGCAAAATTGGCTAGAAAGTTAGCATTCTAAAAATTTGCATGCTAACAGTTAGCATGTGTAAAGTTTCAAGTTCTATGACTTTGAGGGGTTTAGCGGCGAAATTGGCTGGGAAGTTAGGATATTAACAGTTAGCATTTGTCAAGTATCAAGGTATATACGTCTGAGGAGTTAAGCTGCATAATTGGCTGGAAAGTTAGCATGCTAAAAGTACCATGTTAACAGTTAGCATGTGTCAAGTACCAAGGTATATAAGTCTGAGGAGTTAAGCTGCAAAATTGGCTGGAAAGTTAGCATGCTAAAATTAGCATGTTAACAGTTAGCATGTGTCAAGTACCAAGGTATATAAGTCTGAGGAGGTAAACTGCAAAATTTTGCTTGAAATTTAGCATGTTAACCGTTAGAAGGTGTCAAGTACCAAGGTAAATAAGTATGAGGAGTTAAGCTGCAAAATTGGCTGGAAAGTTAGCATGCTAAAATTAGCATGTTAACAGTTAGCATGTGTCAAGTACCAAGGTATATAAGTCTGAGGAGGTAAACTGCAAAATTTTGCTTGAAATTTAGCATGTTAACCGTTAGAAGGTGTCAAGTACCAAGGTAAATAAGTATGAGGAGTTAAGCTCTAAAATTGGCTGGAAAGTTAGCATGCTAAAATTAGCATGTTAACAGTTAGCATGTGTTAAGTACCAAGGTATATAAGTATGAGGAGTTTAGCTGCTAAATTGGCCAAAAATATTAGCATGTTAATGGTTAACATGTGTCAAGTATCATTTTATGTGACTGTGAGGAGATCAGCTGCAAAATTGGCTAGAAAGTTAGCATTCTAAAAATTTGCATGTTAACAGTTAACATGTGTAAAGTTTCAAGTTCTATGACTTTGAGGAGTTTAGCGGCAAAATTGGCTGGGAAGTTAGGATATTAACAGTTAGCATTTGTCAAGTATCAAGTTATATATGACTGTGAGAAGTTAAGCTGCAAAATGTTGCTTGAAATTTAGCATGTTAACAGTTAGCATGTGTCAAGTACCAAGGTATATAAGTCGGTATATAAGTCTGAGGAGTTAAGCTGCAAAATTGGCTGGAAAGTTAGCATGCTAAAATTAGCATGTTAATAGTTAGCATGTGTCAAGTACCAAGGTATATAAGTCTGAGGAGGTAAGCTGCAAAATGTTGCTTGAAATTTAGCATGTTAACAGTTAGCATGTGTCAAGTACCAAGGTATATAAGTATGAGGAGTTAAGCTGCAAAATTGGCTGGAAAGTTAGCATGCTAAAATTAGCATGTTAACAGTTAGCATGTGTCAAGTAACAAGGTATATAAGTCTGAGGAGTTTCGCTGCAAAATTGGCCAAAAATATTAGCATGTTAATGGTTAGCATGTGTCAATTATCAATTTATGTGACTGTGAGGAGTTAAGCTGCAAAATTGGCTTGCGAAGTTAGCATGCTAAAATTAGCATGTTAACAGTTAGCATGTGTCAAGTACCACGTTGTATGACTTTGAGGAGTTTAGCTGCAAAATTGGCTGGAAATGTAGGATATTTACAATTAGCATATCAAGTTATGTGACTGTGGAGTTAAGCTGCAAAACTTGCTTGAAAGTTAGCTTGCTAAAATTAGCATTTCAACAGTTAGCATGTCTCAAGTACAAAGTTATATAAGTCTGAGGAGTTTAGCTGAACAATTTGCCCAAAAAATTAGCATGTTAATAGTTAGCCTGTGTCAAGGACCAAGTTATATGACTTTGAGGAGTTTATCTGCAAAATTGACTGGAAAGTTAGGATATTACCAGTTAGCATGGGTCAAGTATGAAGTTATGACTGTGAGGACTTAAGCTGCAAAATGTGTTTGAAAGTTAGCATGATAAAATTAGTGTGCTAACAGATAGCATGTGTCAAGTACCAAGTTATATAAGTCTGAGGATTTTAGCTGCAAAATTGGCCAAAAAAAGTTAGCATGTTAACAGTTAGCATGTGTCAAGGACCAAGTTATATGACTATCAGGAGTTTCACTGCAAAAGTGGCTGGAAAGTTAGCATGATAAAATTATCATGTTAACAGTTAGCATGTGTCAAGTACTAAGTTCCAAGTTATATAAGTCTGAGGAATTTAGCTGCACAATTGGCCAAACAAGTTAGCATGTTAAGGGTTACAATGTGTCAAGTACCAAGTTAGTTTAGTTGCAAAATTGGCTGGAAAGTTAGGATGTTACAAGTTAGCATGTGTCAAGTATCAAGTTATGACTGTGAGGACTTAAGCTGTTTGAAAGTTTGCATGCTAAGATTAGCATGTTAGGAGTTAGCATGTGTCAAGTTCCAAATTATATAAGTCTGAGAAGTTTAGCTGCAAAATTGGCCAAAAAAGTTAGCATGATAGCAGTTAGCATGTGTCAAGGACCAAGTTAAATGACTATCAGGAGTTTCACTGCAAAAGTGGCTGGAAAGTTAGCATGATAAAATTATCATGTCAACAGTTAGCATGTGTCAAGTACTAAGTTCCAAGTTATATAAGTCTGAGGAATTTAGCTGCACAATTGGCCAAACAAGTTAGCATGTTAAGGGTTACCATGTGTCAAGTACCAAGTTAGTTTAGTTGCAAAGTTGGCTGGAAAGTTAGGATGTTACAAGTTAGCATGTGTCAAGTATCAAGTTATGACTGTGAGGACTTAAGCTGCTTGAAAGTTAGCATGTTAAGATTAGCATGTTAGCAGTTAGCGTGAGTCAAGTTCCAAATTATATAAGTCTGAGGAGTTTATCTGCAAAATTGGCCAAAAAAGTTAGCATGATAGCAGTTAGCATGTGTCAAGGACCAAGTTATATGACTATCAGGAGTTTCACTGCAAAAGTGGCTGGAAAGTTAGCATGATAAAATTATCATGTTAACAGTTAGCATGTGTCAAGTACTAAGTTCCAAGTTATATAAGTCTGAGGAGTTTAGCTGCACAATTGGCCAAACAAGTTAGCATGTTAAGGGTTACCATGTGTCAAGTACCAAGTTAGTTTAGTTGCAAAATTGGCTGGAAAGTTAGGATGTTACAAGTTAGCATGTGTCAAGTATCAAGTTATGGCTGTGAGGACTTAAGCTGCTTGAAAGTTGGCATGTTAAGATTAGCATGTAACAGTTAGCATGTGTCAAGTTCCAAATTATATAAGTCTGAGGAGTTTATCTGCAAAATTGGCCAAAAAAGTTAGCATGATAGCAGTTAGCATGTGTCAAGGACCAAGTTATATGACTATCAGGAGTTTCACTGCAAAAGTGGCTGGAAAGTTAGCATGATAATATTATCATGTTAACAGTTAGCATGTGTCAAGTACTAAGTTCCAAGTTATATAAGTCTGAGGAATTTAGCTGCACAATTGGCCAAACAAGTTAGCATGTTAAGGGTTACCATGTGTCAAGTACCAAGTTAGTTTAGTTGCAAAATTGGCTGGAAAGTTAGGATGTTACAAGTTAGCATGTGTCAAGTATCAAGTTATGGCTGTGACGACTTAAGCTGCTTGAAAGTTGGCATGTTAAGATTAGCATGTTAGCAGTTAGCATGTGTCAAGTTCCAAATTATATAAGTCTGAGGAGTTTATCTGCAAAATTGGCCCAAAAAGTTAGAATGATAGCAGTTAGCATTTGTCAAGGACCAAGTTATATGACTTTGAAGAGTTTAGCGCAAAATTGGCCAGAAAGTTAGCATGATAGCAGTTAGCATGTGTCAAGGACCAAGTTATATGACTATCAGGAGTTTCACTGCAAAAGTGGCTGGAAAGTTAGCATGATAAAATTATCATGTTAACAGCATGTGTCAAGTACTAAGTTCCAAGTTATATAAGTCTGAGGAATTTAGCTGCACAATTGGCCAAACAAGTTAGCATGTTAACGGTTACCATGTGTCAAGTACCAAGTTAGTTTAGTTGCAAAATTGGCTGGAAAGTTAGGATGTTACAAGTTAGCATGTGTCAAGTATCAAGTTATGACTGTGAGGACTTAAGCTGCTTGAAAGTTAGCATGTTAAGATTAGCATTTTAGCAGTTAGCATGTGTCAAGTTCCAAATTATATAAGTCTGAGGAGTTCATCTGCAAAATTGGCCAAAAAAGTTAGCATGTGTCAAGGACCAAGTTTAATGAGTTTGAAGAGTTTAGCGCAAAATTGGCCAGAAAGTTAGCATGTGTCAAGTATCAATATTATGGGACTGTGAGGAGTTATGCTGCAAAATTGGCTTGAAAGTTAGCATGCTAAAATTACCATGTTAACAGTTAGCTTGTGTCAAGTAGCAAGGTACATAAGTCTGAGGAGTTTAGCTGCAAAATTACGTTAGCATATTAACGGTTAGCATGTGTCAAGTACCACGTTATATGACTTTTGAGATTGGCTAGAAAATTAGCATGCTAAAATTAGCATGTGTCAAAGACCAAGTTACATGACTTTGAGGAGTTTAGCTGCAAACTCGGCTAGAAAGTTAGCATGTGTCCGGTACCAAGTTAAATGACTGGAAAATTTGCCCCAAAAAAGTTAGCATGCTAACAGTTAAGATGTGTCAAGTGCTAAGTTATATGACTCTGAGCAGTTTAGTTTGGGCCCCGCCCACCGGGTGAGGTCACACTCACGTGTCGTGGCGGTCAAGGTTTGGTTGATGGGCGGGTTCTGGATGACGCACGACACGTTGGCGTCGGAGACGTTGACGGTCAGGTAGCTGGTGACGTTGTAGAGACCGGAGTCTGGCAGCGCTTCCATCTCTGTCCTCACCGAGCCTTCGGGGGCGTCGCCGTCCACCAACCAGTAGAGGGCGGGCTCAGGGAAGCCGCCCATGACGTGGCAAAGGAAGTTGCTCTCGCCGCTGTCCTCTGGCTCCTCCCACTGCAGCACGGGGTCGCTAAAAGGAGCTGAACAGAACTTGTTTTTAGACAAAGAGGTCAGAAAACTGGCAAATAATAAGACTGATGGGTTCCGGTGCAAAAATGGCCAAATAAGTTAGCATGCTAATGTTAGCATGTGTCAAGTACCAAGTTATATATATGACTGTGGGGGGTTTAGCTGCAAAATTGGCTACAAAGTTAGCATGCTAACAGTTAGCATGTGCCAAATACCACGTTATGACTCTGAGGCGTTTAGCTGCAAAATTGGCTAGAATTTTAACATGCTAAACTTAGCATGTGTCAAGTACCAAGTTATATGCCTGAGGAGTTTAGCTGCAACATTGACTAAAATGTTAGCATGTGTCAAGTATTATATGACTGAGGAGTTTAGCCGCAACATTGGCTAGAAAGTTAGCATGTTAAAGTTAGCATGTGTCAAGTATTATATGACTCTGAGGAGTTTAGCTGCAAAATTGGCGAGAAAGTTAGCATGTTAAAGTTAGCAGGTGTCAAGAATTGTATGACTGAGGAATTTAGCTCTAACTTTGGCTAGAATTTTAACATGCTAAACTTAGCATGTGTCAAGTACCAAGTTATATGACTGAGGAGTTTAGCTGCAAAATTGGTTTGAAAGTTAGCACGTGTCAAGTATTATATGACTGAGGAATTTAGCTGCAACATTGGCGGGAATTTTAACATGCTAAACTTAGCATGTGTCAAGTATTATATGACAGAGGAGTTTAGCTGCAAAATTGGCTAGAAAGTTATCATGTTTAAGTTAGCATGTGTCAAGAATTATATGACTGAGGAGTTTAGCTACAACATTGGCTAGAATTTTAACATGCTAAACTTAGCATGTGTCAAGTACCAAGTTATATGACTGAGGAGTTTAGCTGCAAAATTGGCTAGAAAGTTATGTTTAAGTTAGCATGTGTCAAGAATTATATGACTGAGGAGTTTAGCTACAACATTGGCTAGAATTTTAACATGCTAAACTTAGCATGTGTCAAGTACCAAGTTATATGACTGAGGAGTTTAGCTGCAAAATTGGCTTGAAAGTTAGCACGTGTCAAGTATTATATGACTGAGGAGTTTAGCTGCAACATTGGCTAGAATTTTAACATGCTAAACTTAGCATGTGTCAAGAATTGTATGACTGAGGAATTTAGCTCTAACATTGGCTAGAATTTTAACATGCTAAACTTAGCATGTGTCAAGTACCAAGTTATATGACTGAGGAGTTTAGCTGCAAAATTGGCTTGAAAGTTAGCACATGTCAAGTATTATATGACTGAGGAGTTTAGCTGCAACATTGGCTAGAATTTTAACATGCTAAACTTAGCATGTGTCAAGTACCAAGTTATATGACTATGGAGTTTAGCTGCAACATTGGCTAAAATGTTAGCATGTGTCAAGTATTATATGACTGAGGAGTTTAGCTGCAACATTGGCGGGAATTTTAACATGCTAAACTTAGCATGTGTCAAGTATTATATGACAGAGGAGTTTAGCTGCAAAATTGGCTAGAAAATTAGCATGTTTAAGTTAGCATGTGTCAAGAATTGTATGACTGAGGAATTTAGCTCTAACATTCGCTAGAATTTTAACATGTTAAACTTAGCATGTGTCAAGTACCAAGTTATATGACTGAGGAGTTTAGCTGCAACATTGGCTTGAAAGTTAGCACATGTCAAGTATTATATGACTGAGGAAATTAGCTGCAACATTGGCTAGAATTTTAACATGCTAAACTTAGCATGTGTCAAGTATTATATGACTGAGGAGTTTAGCTGCAAAATTGGCTAGAAAGTTAGCATGTTTAAGTTAGCATGTGTCAAGAATTATATGACTGAGGAGTTTAGCTGCAAAATTGGCTTGAAAGTTAGCACATGTCAAGTATTATATGACTAAGGAGTTTAGCTGCAACATTGGCTAGAATTTTAACATGCTAAACTTAACATGTGTCAAGTACCAAGTTATATGACTATGGAGTTTAGCTGCAACATTGGCTAAAATGTTAGCATGTGTCAAGTATTATATGACTGAGGAGTTTAGCTGCAACATTGGCTAGAATTTTAACATGCTAAACTTAGCATGTGTCAAGAATTGTATGACTGAGGAATTTAGCTCTAACATTTGCTAGAATTTTAACATGCTAAACTTAGCATGTGTCAAGTGCCAAGTTATATGACTGTGGAGTTTAGCTGCAAAATTGGCTTGAAAGTTAGCATGTGTCAAGTATTATATGACTAAGGAGTTTAGCTGCAACATTGGCTAGAATTTTAACATGCTAAACTTAGCATGTGTCAAGTATTATATGACTGAGGAGTTTAGCTGCAAAATTGGCTAGAAAGTTAGCATGTTAAAGTTAGCATGTGTCAAGAATTATATGACTGAGGAATTTAGCTGCAACATTGGTTAGAATTTTAACATGCTAAACATAGCGTGTGTCAAGTACCAAGTTATATGACTGAGGAGTTTAGCTGCAAAATTGGCTTGAAAGTTAGCACATGTCAAGTATTATATGACTAAGGAGTTTAGCTGCAACATTGGCTAAAATGTTAGCATGTGTCAAGTATTATATGACTGAGGAGTTTAGCTGCAACATTGGCTAGAATTTTAACATGCTAAACTTAGCATGTGTCAAGTATTATATGACAGAGGAGTTTAGCTGCTAAATTGGCTAGAAAGTTATAATGTTTAAGTTAGCATGTGTCAAGAATTATATGACTGAGGAATTTAGCTGCAACATTGGCTAGAATTTTAACATGCTAAACTTAGCGTGTGTCAAGTACCAAGTTATATGACTGTGGAGTTTAGCTGCAAAATTGGCTTGAAAGTTAGCACATGTCAAGTATTATATGACTGAGGGGTTTAGCTGCAACATTGGCTAGAATTTTAACATGCTAAACTTAGCATGTGTCAAGTACCAAGTTATATGACTATGGAGTTTAGCTGCAACATTGGCTAAAATGTTAGCCTGTGTCAAGTATTATATGATTGAGGAAATTAGCTGCAACATTGGCGGGAATTTTAACATGCTAAACTTAGCATGTGTCAAGTATTATATGACTGAGGAGTTTAGCTGCAACATTGGCGGGAATTTTAACATGCTAAACTTAGCATGTGTCAAGTATTATATGACTGAGGAGTTTAGCTGCAACATTGGCTAGAAAGTTAGCATCTGTCAAGTATTATATGACTCTGAAGAGTTTAGCTGCAAAATTGGCAAGAAAGTTAGCATATTAAAGTTGGCATGTGTCAAGAATTATATGACTGAGGAGTTTAGCTGCAACATTGGCTAGAATTTTAACATGCTAAACTTAGCATGTGTCAAGTACCAAGTTATATGACTGAATAGTTTATCTGCAAAATTGGCTGTAAAGTTAGCATGCTATAATTAGCATGTGTCTAGTACCAAGTTACATGACTGTGGGGAGTTTAGCTGCAAAATTGGCTACAAAGTTAGCATGCTAACAGTTTGCATGTGTCAAATACCACGTTTTGACTGAGGAGTTTAGCTGCAACATTGGCTAGAATTTTAACATGCTAAACTTAACATGTGTCAAGTACCAAGTTATATGACTGTGGAGTTTAGCTGCAACATTGGCTAAAATGTTAGCATGTGTCGAGTATTATATGACTGAGGAGTTCAGCTGCAACATTGGCTAGAATTTTAACATGCTAAACTTAGCATGTGTAAAGTATTATATGACTGAGGAGTTTAGCTGCAAAATTGGCCAGAAAGTTAGCATGTTAAAGTTAGCATGTGTCAAGAATTGTATGACTGAGGAATTTAGCTCTAACATTGGCTAGAATTTTAGCATGCTAAACTTAGCATGTGTCAAGTACCAAGTTATATGACTATGGAGTTTAGCTGCAACATTGGCTAAAATGTTAGCATGTGTCAAGTATTATATGATTGAGGAAATTAGCTGCAACATTGGCTAGAATTTTAACATGCTAAACTTAACATGTGTCAAGTATTATATGACTGAGGAGTTTAGCTGCAAAATTGGCTAGAAAGTTAGCATGTTAAAGTTAGCATTTGTCAAGAATTGTATGACTGAGGGATTTAGCTTTAACATTGGCTAGAATTTTAACATGCTAAACTTAGCATGTGTCAAGTACCAAGTTATATGATTGAGGAGTTTAGCTGCAAAATTGGCTTGAAAGTTAGCACATGTCAAGTGTTATATGACTGAGGAGTTTAGCTCCAACATTGGCTAGAATTTTAACATGCTAAACTTAGCATGTGTCAAGTATTATATGACTGAGGAGTTTAGCTGCAACATTGGCTAGAAAGTTAGCATCTGTCAAGCATTATATGACTGAGGAGTTTAGCTGCAAAATTGGCTAGAAAGTTAGCATATTAAAGTTAGCATGTGTCAAGTACCAAGTTATATGACTGAGGAGTTTAGCTGCAACATTGGCTAGAATTTTAACATGCTAAATTTAGCATGTTTCAAGTACCAAGTTATATGACTGAAGAGTTTATCTGCAAAATTGGCTGGAAAGTTAGCATGCTATAATTAGCATGTGTCTAGTACCAAGTTACATGACTGTGGGGAGTTTAGCTGCAAAATTGGCTACAAAGTTAGCATGCTAACAGTTTGCATGTGTCAAATACCACGTTTTGACTGAGGAGTTTAGCTGCAAAATTGGCTAGAATTTTAACATGCCAAACTTAACATGTGTCAAGTACCAAGTTATATGACTGTGGAGTTTAGCTGCAACATTGGCTAAAATGTTAGCATATGTCGAGTATTATATGACTGAGGAGTTTAGCTGCAACATTTGCTAGAATTTTAACATGCTAAACTTAGCATGCGTCAAGTATTATATGACTTTGAGGAGTTGAGCTGTAAAATTAGCTAGAAAGTTAGCATGTTAAAGTTAGCATGTGTCAAGAATTATATGACTTAGCTGCAACATTGGCTAGAATTTTAACATGCTAAACTTAGCATATGTCAAGTACCAAGTTATATGACTGAGGAGTTTAGCTGCAAAATTGGCTCGAAAGTTAGCATGTGTCAAGTATCTGGTTATTTGACTCTGAGCTGTTCAGCGGCAAAAATTGGCAAAAAAAAATTAGCATGCTGAAGTTAGCATGTGTCATTACCAAGTCATACGACTGATGGGTCCCATTTTTACAGTCTTTGGTATGAACTCACAACCGATCTCAGATTGGCGGAAAATTTTCCAGCTAATCTCCTTAGTCATATAACGTGGTACTTGTCATATGCTAACTGTAAACGTGCTAATTTTAGCATGCTAACTTTCTAGCCATTTTTGCAGCTAATCTCCTCAGAGACATAACGTGGTCCTTGACACATGCTAACTGTAAACATGCTAATTTTAGCATGCTAACTTTATGGCCAATTTTGCACCTTATCTCCTCACAGTCACATAACTTGATACTTGACACATACTAACTGTTAAAATGCTAACTTTTTGAGCCAATTTCGCAGCTAAAGTCCTCAGACTCTTACAACTTGGTACTTGACACATGCTAACGTTAAGATGCTACCTTTTTGGCCAATTTTGCAGCTGAACACATCAGTCATATAACTTGGTACCTGACACACTAACTTTTTACCCAGTTTTGCAGCTGGACATAACTTGGTACTTGACACATGCTAACGTTAACATGCTAACTTTATGGTCAATTTTGCAGCTTAACCCCTCACAGTCACATAACTTGATACTTGACACATACTAACTGTTAAAATGCTAACTTTTTGGCCAATTTTGCAGCTAAAGTCCTCAGACTCTTACAACTTGGTACTTGACACATGCTAACGTTAAGATGCTACCTTTTTGGCCAATTTTGCAGCTGAACACATCAGTCATATAACTTGGTACCTGACACACGCTAACTTTCTACCCATTTTGCAGCTAAACATAATTTGGTACTTGACACATGCTAACTTTAACATGCTAACTTTATGGTCAATTTTGCAGCTTAACTCCTCACAGTCACATAACTTGATACTTGACACATGGTAACCATTAAAATGCTAACTTTTATGGCCAATTTTGCAGCTAAACTCCTCAGACTCTTACAACTTGGTACTTGACACATGCTAACGTTAACATGCTAACTGTATGGTCAATTTTGCAGTTTAACTCCTCACAGTCACATAACTTGATACTTGACACATGTTAACTGTTAAAATGCTAACTTTTTTGGTCAATTTTGCAGCTAAAGTCCTCAGACTCTTACAACTTGGTACTTGACACATGCTAACGTAAAGATGCTACCTTTTTGGCCAATTTTGCAGCTGAACACATCAGTCATATACCTTGGTACCTGACACACGCTAACTTTCTACCCATTTTGCAGCTAAACATAATTTGGTACTTGACACATGCTAACTTTAACATGCTAACCTTATGGTCAATTTTGCAGCTTAACTCCTCACAGTCACATAACTTGATACTTGACACATGGTAACTATTAAAATGCTAACTTTTTTGGCCAATTTTGCAGCTAAACTCCTCAGACTCTTACAACTTGGTACTTGACACATGCTAACGTTAACATGCTAACTGTATGGTCAATTTTCCAGTTTAACTCCTCACAGTCACATAACTTGATACTTGACACATGCTAACTGTTAAAATGCTAACTTTTTTGGTCAATTTTGCAGCTAAAGTCCTCAGACTCTTACAACTTGGTACTTGACACATGCTAACATTAAGATGCTACCTTTTTGGCCAATTTTGCAGCTGAACACATCAGTCATATAACTTGGTACCTGACTCACGGTAACTTTCTACCCATTTTGCAGCTAAACATAACTTGGTACTTGACACATGCTAACGTTAACATCCTAACTTTATGGTCAATTTTGCTGCTTAACTCCTCACAGTCACATAACTTGATACTTTACACATGCTAACTGTCAAAATGCTAACTTTTTGGGCCAATTTTGCTGCTTAACTCCTCACAGTCACATAACTTGATACTTTACACATGCTAACTGTTAAAATGCTAACTTTTTTGGCCAATTTTGCAGCTAAAGTCCTCAGACTCTTACAACTTGGTACCTGACACACGCTAACTTTCCAACCAGTTTTGCAGCTAAACTCCTCAGACTCACATAACTTGGTACTTGACACATGCTAACGTTAAGATGCTACCTTTTTGGCCAATTTTGCAGCTGAACACATCAGTCATATACCTTGGTACCTGACACACGCTAACTTTCTACCCATTTTGCAGCTAAACATAACTTGGTACTTGACACATGCTAACGTTAACAAGCTAACTTTAACATGCTAACTTTATGGCCAATTTTGCAGCTTATCTCCTCACAGTCACATGACCTGATACTTCACACATGCTAACTGTTAAAATACTAACTTTTTTGGGCCAATTTCACAGATATAGTGCTCAGACTAACTTTAGCGTGCTAAATTTTTGGACAATTTTGCAACTGAACACCTCAGAGTCATATAACTTGGTACCTGACACATGCTAACGTTAATATGCTAACTTTTTGGCCAATTTTGCAGCTGAACACATCAGTCATATAACTTGGTACCTGACACACGCTAACTTTCTACCCATTTTGCAGCTAAACAGAACTTGGTATTTGACACATGCTAACGTTAACATGCTAACTTTAACATGCTAACTTTATGGTCAATTTTGCTGCTTAACTCCTCACAGTCACATAACTTGATACTTTACACATGCTAACTGTTAAAATGCTAACTTTTTTGGCCAATTTTGCAGCTAAAGTCCTTAGACTCTTACAACTTGGTACCTGACACACGCTAACTTTCTAACCAGTTTTGCAGCTAAACTCCTCAGACTCTTACAACTTGGTACTTGACACATGCTAACGTTAAGATGCTACCTTTTTGGCCAATTTTGCAGCTGAACACATCAGTCATATACCTTGGTACCTGACACACGCTAACTTTCTACCCATTTTGCAGCTAAACATAACTTGGTACTTGACACATGCTAACGTTAACATGCTAACTTTAACATGCTAACTTTATGGCCAATCTTGCAGCTTATCTCCTCACAGTCACATGACCTGATACCTCACATATGCTAACTGTTAAAATACTAACTTTTTTGGGCCAATTTCGCTGATATAGTCCTCAGACTAACTTTAGCGTGCTAAATTTTTGGACAATTTTGCAACTGAACACCTCAGAGTCATATAACTTGGTACCTGACACAGGCTAACGTTAATATGCTAACTTTTTGGCCAATTTTGCAGCTGAACACATCAGTCATATAACTTGGTACCTGACACACGCTAACGTTCTACCCATTTTGCAGCTAAACATAACTTGGTACTTGACACATGCTAACGTTAACATGCTAACTTTAACATGCTAACTGTATGGTCAATTTTGCTGCTTAACTCCTCACAGTCACATAACTTGATACTTTACACATGCTAACTGTTAAAATACTAACTTTTTTGGGCCAATTTTGCAGCTAAAGTCCTCAGACTCTTACATCTTGGTACTTGACACACGCTAACTTTCTAACCAGTTTTGCAACTAAACTCCTCAGACTCACATAACTTGGTACTTGACACATGCTAACGTTAACATGATAACTTTATGGCCAATCTTGCAGCTTATCTCCTCACAGTCACATGACCTGATACTTCACACATGCTAGCTGTTAAAATACTAACTTTTTGGGGCCAATTTCGCAGATATAGTCCTCAGAGTAACTTTAGCGTGCTAAATTTTTGGACAATTTCGCAACTGAACACCTCAGAGTCATATAACTTGGTACCTGACAGATGCTAACTTTCTACCCATTTTGCAGCTAAACATAACTTGGTACTTGACACATGCTAACGTTAACATGCTAACTTTATGGTCAATTTTGCTGCTTAACTCCTCACAGTCACATAACTTGATACTTTACACATGCTAATTGTCAAAATGCTAACTTTTTGGGCCAATTTTGCTGCTTAACTCCTCACAGTCACATAACTTGATACTTTACACATGCTAACTGTTAAGATGCTAACTTTTTTGGCCAATTTTGCAGCTAAAGTCCTCAGACTCTTACAACTTGGTACCTGACACACGCTAACTTTCTAACCAGTTTTGCAGCTAAACTCCTCAGGCTCACATAACTTGGTACTTGACACATGCTAACGTTAACATGCTAACTTTATGGCCAATCTTGCAGCTTATCTCCTCACAGTCACATGACCTGATACTTCACACATGCTAGCTGTTAAAATACTAACTTTTTGGGGCCAATTTCGCAGATATAGTCCTCAGAGTAACTTTAGCGTGCTAAATTTTTGGACAATTTCGCAACTGAACACCTCAGAGTCATATAACTTGGTACCTGACACATGCTAACTTTCTACCCATTTTGCAGCTAAACATAACTTGGTACTTGACACATGCTAACGTTAACATGCTAACTTTATGGTCAATTTTGCTGCTTAACTCTTCACAGTCACATAACTTGATACTTTACACATGCTAATTGTCAAAATGCTAACTTTTTGGGCCAATTTTGCTGCTTAACTCCTCACAGTCACATAACTTGATACTTTACACATGCTAACTGTTAAAATGCTAACTTTTTTGGCCAATTTTGCAGCTAAAGTCCTCAGACTCTTACAACTTGGTACCTGACACACGCTAACTTTCTAACCAGTTTTGCAGCTAAACTCCTCAGGCTCACATAACTTGGTACTTGACACATGCTAACGTTAAGATGCTACCTTTTTGGCCAATTTTGCAGCTGAACACATCAGTCATATACTTTGGTACCTGACACACCCTAACTTTCTACCCATTTTGCAGCTAAACATAACTTGGTACTTGACACATGCTAACGTTAACATGCTAACTTTAACATGCTAACTTTATGGCCAATTTTGCAGCTTATTTCCTCACAGTCACATGACCTGATACTTCACACATGCTAACTGTTAAAATACTAACTTTTTTGGGCCAATTTCGCAGATATAGTCCTCAGACTAACTTTAGCGTGCTAAATTTTTGGATAATTTTGCAACTGAACACCTCAGAGTCATATAACTTGGTACTTGACACATGCTAACGTTAATATGCTAACTTTTTGGCCAATTTTGCAGCTGAACACATCAGTCATATAACTTGGTACCTGACACACGCTAACTTTCTACCCATTTTGCAGCTAAACAGACCTTGGTACTTGACACATGCTAACGTTAACATGCTAACTTTAACATGCTAACTTTATGGTCAATTTTGCTGCTTAACTCCTCACAGTCACATAACTTGATACTTTACACATGCTAACTGTTAAAATGCTAACTTTTTTGGCCAATTTTGCAGCTAAAGTCCTCAGACTCTTACAACTTGGTACTTGACACACGCTAACTTTCTAGACAATTTTGCAGCTAAACTCCTCAGACTCACATAACTTGGTACTTGACACATGCTAACATTAACATGCTAACTTTATGGCCAATCTTGCAGCTTATCTCCTCACAGTCACATGACCTGATACTTCACACATGCTAACTGTTAAAATACTAACTTTTTTGGGGCCAATTTCGCAGATATAGTCCTCGGACTAACTTTAGCGTGCTAAATTTTTGGACAATTTTGCCATTGAACTCCTCAGAGTCATATAACTTGGTACCTGACACATGCTAACGTTAATATGCTAACTTTTTGGCCAATTTTGCAGCTGAACACATCAGTCATATAGCTTGGTACTTGACACATGCTAACGTTAACATGCTAACTTTAGCATGCAATTTATATATATATATATATAAAATTAAAATGACATACTTATAAGTGGGCCAACTTTTGACACATTTGCCGCCCTGTATGACTTTTTACCGCTAGAACAGTAGAACTGTGACGGATCAGTCAGTCACCATGTTGCTATGATATGTTGTGATGCATCAGCGAAAATGGCTGCTTCTTACGTAACATGCACTGACCTGTGACCCTGACACACAGCGTGCAAAGGGGAACTTTGGTGCTGGGAGTCCCTTCAGAGCTGAACCAAAGACTGTAGGACACCTCGTCTTCTTGGGTGTCCACCTCGCTCACCGTCAGACTGAACTTTCCTGAAAAGTGGGCGTCGGCCGACATGGTCACATGGTCCCTGTCCACCTTCTCCTGGTCAGCTGGCGTGGTCACATTGTCCACCTTCCCCCCCGCCCAGGTGGACCTGAGGACCACTTGGCCGTCCCTGCGCCACTCCACGGAGGCGTGGGTGAAGTTGGCCGCGTCCGGGTAGAAGCAAGGCAGCGTCAGAGGTCGGCCGACGATTCCCAGCACGCACTGATCCCCTGCGGAGACGCGGGTATGGAAACTTTCACATGTCAGAAGAAGCAATCAGACACTTATAAGTCAAAAGAGTTTAGCTGCAAAATTGGCCCAAAAAGTTAGCATGTTAAAGTTAGCACGTGACTGAGGAGTTAGCTGCAACATTGGCTAGAATTTTACCATGCTAAACTTAGCATGTGTCAAGTACCAAGTTATATGACTGAAAAGTTTAGCTGCAACATTGGCTAAAAAGTTAGCATGTGTCGAGTATTATATGACTGAGGAGTTTAGCTGCAACATTGGCTAGAATTTTAACATGCTAAACTTAGCATGTGTCAAGTACCAAGTTATATGACTGAAAAGTTTAGCTGCAAAATTGGCTGGAAAGTTAGCATGCTAAAATTAGCATGTATTAAGTACCAAGTTATATGACTGTGGGGAGTTTAGCTGCAAAATTGGCTACAAAGTTAGCATGCTAACAGTTTGCATGTGTCAAATACCACGTTTTGACTGAGGAGTTTAGCTGCAAAATTGGCTAGAATTTTAACATGCTAAACTTAGCATGTGTCAAGTACCAAGTTATATGACTGTGGAGTTTAGCAGCAACATTGGCTAGAATTTTAACATGCTAAACTTAGCATGTGTCAAGTACCAAGTTATATGACTGTGGAGTTTACCTGCAACATTGGCTAAAATGTTAGCATGTGTCGAGTATTATATGACTGTGGAGTTTAACTGCAAAATTGGCTAGAATTTTAACATGCTAAACTTAACATGTGTCAAGTACCAAGTTATATGACTGTGGAGTTTAGCTGCAACATTGGCTAAAATGTTAGCATGTGTCGAGTATTATATGACTGAGGAGTTTAGCTGCAACATTGGCTAGAATTTTAACATGCTAAACTTAGCATGTGTCAAGTACCAAGTTATATGACTGTGGAGTTTAGCTGCAACATTGGCTAAAATGTTAGCATGTGTCAAGTATTATATGACTGAGGAGTTTAGCTGCAACATTGGCTAGAATTTTAACATGCTAAACTTAGCATGTGTCAAGTATTATATGACTGAGGAGTTTAGCTGCGACATTGGCTATAAAGTTAGCATGTTAAAGTTAGCATGTGTCAAGTATTATATGACTTTGAGGAGTTTAGCTTTAAAATTAGCTATAAAGTTAGCATGTTAAAGTTATTAGCACGTGACTGAGGAGTTTAGCTGCAACATTGGCTAGAATTTTAACATGCTAAACTTTGCATATGTCAAGTACCAAGTTATATGACTGAAAAGTTTAGCTGCAAAATTGGCTGGAAAGTTAGCATGCTAAAATTAGCATGTATTAAGTACCAAGTTATATGACTGTGGGGAGTTTAGCTGCAAAATTGGCTACAAAGTTAGCATACTAACAGTTTGCATGTGTCAAATACCACGTTTTGACTGAGGAGTTTAGCTGCAAAATTGGCTAGAATTTTAACATGCTAAACTTAACATGTGTCAAGTACCAAGTTATATGACTGTGGAGTTTAGCTGCAACATTGGCTAGAATTTTAACATGCTAAACTTAGCATGTGTCAAGTACCAAGTTATATGACTGTGGAGTTTAGCTGCAACATTGGCTAAAATGTTAGCATGTGTCGAGTATTATATGACTGAGAAGTTTAGCTGCAACATTGGCTAGAATTTTAACATGCTAAACTTAGCATGTGTCAAGTACCAAGTTATATGACTGTGGAGTTTAGCTGCAACATTGGCTAAAATGTTAGCATATGTAGAGTATTATATGATTGTGGAGTTTAGCTGCAAAATTGGCTAGAATTTTAACATGCTAAACTTAACATGTGTCAAGTACCAAGTTATATGACTGTGGAGTTTGGCTGCAACATTGGCTAGAATTTTAACATGCCAAACTTAGCATGTGTCAAGTATTATATGACTGTGGAGTTTAGCTGCAACATTGGCTAGAATTTTAACATGCTAAACTTAGCATGTGTCAAGTACCAAGTTATATGACTGTGGAGTTTAGCTGCAACATTGGCTAAAATGTTAGCATGTGTCGAGTATTATATGACTGAGGAGTTTAGCTGCAACATTGGCTAGAATTTTAACATGCTAAACTTAACATGTGTCAAGTACCAAGTTATATGACTGTGGAGTTTAGCTGCAACATTGGCTAAAATGTTAGCATGTGTCGAGTATTATATGACTGAGGAGTTTAGCTGCAACATTGGCTAGAATTTTAACATGCTAAACTTAGCATGTGTCAAGTATTATATGACGGAGGAGTTTAGCTGCGACATTGGCTATAAAGTTAGCATGTTAAAGTTAGCATGTGTCAAGTATTATATGACTTTGAGGAGTTTAGCTGTAAAATTAGCTATAAAGTTAGCATGTTAAAGTTAGCACGTGACTGAGGAGTTTAGCTGCAACATTGGCTAGAATTTTAACATGCTAAACTTAGCATGTGTCAAGTACCAAGTTATATGACTGAAAATTTTAGCTGCAAAATTGGCTGGAAAGTTAGCATGCTAAAATTAGCATGTATTAAGTACCTAGTTATATGACTGTGGGGAGTTTAGCTGCAAAATTGGCTACAAAGTTAGCATGCTAACAGTTTGCATGTGTCAAATACCACGTTTTGACTGAGGAGTTTAGCTGCAAAATGGGCTGGAATTTTAACATGCTAAACTTAACATGTGTCAAGTACCAAGTTATATGACTGTGGAGTTTAGCTGCAACATTGGCTAAAATGTTAGCATGTGTCGAGTATTATATGACTGAAGAGTTTAGCTGCAACATTGGCTAGAATTTTAACATGCTAAACTTAGCATCTGTCAAGTATTATATGACTGAGGAGTTTAGCGGCAACATTGGCTATAAAGTTAGCATGTTAAAGTTAGCATGTGTCAAGTATTATATGACTTTGAGGAGTTTAGCTGTAAAATTAGCTATAAAGTTAGCATGTTAAAGTTAGCATGTTTCAAGAATTATATGACTTAGCTGCAACATTGGCTAGAATTTTAACATGCTAAACTTAGCATATGTCAAGTACCAAGTTATATGACTGAGGAGTTTAGCTGCAAAATTGGCCCAAAAAGTTAGCCTTTTTAACAGTTAGCATGTGTCAAGTATCAAGTTATATGACTCTGAGGTGTTCAGTTGCAAAATTCTCCAAAAATTTAGCACGCTAAAGTTAGCATGTTGACGTTAGCATGTGTACCAAGTTATGAGTCTGAGGATTTCAGCTGCAAAATTGGCTCGAAAGTTAACATGTGTCAAGTATTTACTTATCTGACTGTGAGGAGATAAGTTGCAAAATTGGCTAAAAATTTAGCATGCTAAAGTTAGCATGTGTCAGGTACCAAGTTGGCTAAAAAATTAGCATGCTAAAATGAGCATGTTTAACGTTATCGTGTGTCAAGTACCAAGTTATATGAGTCTGAGGAGATCAGCTGCAAAATTGGCTACACGGTAGCATGTGTCAAATATCAAGTTATATGACTGTGAGGAGTTAAGCTGCAAAATTGGCTAAAAAGTTTGTATGCTAAAATTAGCATGTTATCAGTTACCATGTGTCAAGTACCAAGTTATATAACGCAAATTTGGCTAGAAATTTAACATGCTAAAGTTAGCATGTGTCAGGTACCAAGTTATATAACGATGTGTTCAGCTGCAGAATTGGCCAGAAAAAGTTAGCATATTAACGTTAGTCTGTGCCAAGTACCAAGTTAAATGATGCAAAATTGGTAAAAAATGTAGCACGCTAAAGTTAGCATGTGTCAAGTATTTCCTTATCTGACTGTGAGGAGATAAGCTGCAAAATTGGCTAAAAATTTAGCATGCTAAAGTTAGCATGTGTCAGGTACCAAGTTATATAACTGATGTGCTCAGCTGCAAAATTGGCCCCCCAAAAAATTTAGCATGCTAAAGTTGGCATGTGTCGGATACCAAGTTGGCTAAAAAGTTAGCATGCTAAGATTAGCATGTTTAACTTTAGCGTGTGTCAAGTACCAAGTTATATGAGTCTGAGGAGATCAGCTGCAAAATTGGCTCAAAGGTTAGCATGTGTCAAGTATCAAGTTATATGACTGTGAGGAGTTAAGCTGCAAAATTGGCTAAAAAGTTTGTATGCTAAAATTAGCATGTTAACAGTTACCATGTGTCAAGTACCAAGTTATATAACGCAAATTTGGCTAGAATTTTAGCATGCTAAAGTTAGCATGTGTCAGGTACCAAGTTATATAACGATGTTTTCAGCTGCAAAATTGGCCAGAAAAAGTTAGCATATTAACGTTAGTATGTGTCAAGTACCAAGTTAAACGATGCAAAATTGGTAAAAAATGTAGCACGCTAAAGTTAGCAGGTGTCAGGTACCAAGTTGTATGACTGATGTGTTCAGCAGAAATATTGGCCAAAAAAAGTTAGCTTTATAAAATCAGCATGTTAACGTTAGCATGTGTCAAGTACCAAGTTATATGAGTCTGAGGAGTTTAGCTGCCAAATTGGCTCAAACGTTAGCATGTGTCAAATATCAAGTTATATGACTGTGAGGACTCAAGCTGCACAATTGGCTAAAAATTTAGCACGCTACAGTTAGCATGTGTCAGGTACCAAGTTATATAACTGATGTGTTCAGCAGCAAAATTGGCCAAAAAAAGTTAGCATTCTAAGAGTAACATGTGTCAAGTACCAAATTATTTGACTCTGAGCTGTTCAGCGGCAAAATTGGCAAAAAACAAATTAGCATGCTGAAGTTAGCATGTGTCATATACCAAGTCAGTTGACTGATGTGTTCAGCTGCAAAAAAAAAAGTTGGCATGTTAACGTTAGCATGTGTCAAGTACCATGTTATGAGTCTGAGGAGTTTAGCAGCACGTGTCTGGTACTAAGTTATAAGACTGATGTGTTCAGCTGCCAAAAATTGGCCCAAAAAGTTAGCATGCTAAAATTAGCATGTTTACAGTTAGCATGTGTCAAGTACCAAGTTATATGATGCAAAATTGGCAAAAAATTTAGCATGCTAAAGTTAGCATGTATCAGGTACCAAAATATATGACTGATGTCTTCAGCTGCAACATTGGCCAGAAAAGGTAGCATTCTAAAATTAGCTTGTTTACAGCTAGCATGTGTGAAGTACCACGCTATATGGCCCTGAGAAGATTAGCTGCAAAAATGGCTAGAAGGTTAGCATGCCAACAGTTAGCATGTGTCAAGTACCAACTTATGTGACCCTGGGCTGTTCAGCTGCAAAATGCCAAGTTTAGAATTATGATAAAATGTAATGTTAGCATGTAGCTCACATAGTCATGCTATTGTTGCTAGTTTAAAATTATGTTAACATGTAATGTTAGCTCTCATATATATGCTAGTGTTGTTAGTCTAGAATGATGTTAAAATTTAATGGTAGCATGTAGCTTACTTTGTTATATGATGCAAAATTGGCAAAAAATTTAGCATGCTAAAGTTAGCATGTGTCAGGTACCAAAATATATGACTGATGTCTTCAGCTGCAACATTGGCCAGAAAAGGTAGCATTCTAAAATTAGCATGTTTACAGCTAGCATGTGTCAAGTACCACGCTATATGGCCCTGAGAAGATTAGCTGCAAAAATGGCTAGAAGGTTAGCATGCCAACAGTTAGCATGTGTCAAGTACCAAGTTATGTGACTCTGAGCTGTTCAGCTGCAAAATGGCAAGTTTAGAATTATGATAAAATGTAATGTTAGCATGTAGCTCACATAGTCATGCTATTGTTGCTAGTTTAAAATTATGTTAACATGTAATGTTAGCTCTCATATATATGCTAGTGTTGGTAGTCTAGAATGATGTTAAAATTAGCTATGCTAGTGTTGCATGTCTAGAATGATGTTAAAATGTAATGTTAGCATGTAATGTTAGCATGTAATGTTAGAATGATGTTAAAATGTAATTTTAGCATGTAGCTCACATCGCTATGCTAGTGTTGCATGTCTAGAATTATGATCAAATGTAATGTTAGCATGTATCTCACATAGATATGCTAGTGTTGCTAACCTAGCAGGATGTTAAAATGTAATGTTAGCATGTAGCTGACATAGCCATGTTAGTGTTGCTACCCTAGAATGATGTTAAAATGCAATGTTAGCATGTAGCTCACATCGCAATGCTAGTGTCGCTAACCTAGAACGATGTTAAAATGTAGTATTAGCATGTAGCTCTCATAGCTATGCTAGTGTTGCTGGTCTACAATGATGTTAAAATGTAATGTTAGCATGTAATGTTAGAATGATGTTAAAATGTAATGTTAGCATGTAGCTCACATAGCTATGCTAGTGTTGCTAGTCTAGAATTATTTTAAAATGTACTTTTAGCATGTAGCTCTCATACCTATGCTAGTGTTGCTACTCTAGAATTATGTTAAAATGTAATGTTGACATGTAGCTCTTATATCTATGCTAGTGTTGCTAGTTTAGAATTATGTTAAAATGTAATTTTAGCATGTAGCTCACATAGCTATGCTAGTGTTGCATGTCTAGAATTATGATCAAATGTAATGTTAGCATGTATCTCACATAGATATGCTAGTGTTGCTAACCTAGCAGGATGTTAAAATGTAATGTTTGTATGTAGCTGACATAGCTATGCTAGTGTTGCTTCCCTAGAATGATGTTAAAATGCAATGTTAGCATGTAGCTCACATCGCAATGCTAGTGTCGCTAACCTAGAACGATGTTAAAATGTAATGTTAGCATGTAGCTCTCATAGCTATGCTGGTGTTGCTGGTCTACAATGATGTTAAAATGTAATGTTAGCATGCAGCTCTCATATCTATGCCAGTGTTGCTAGTCTAGAATGATGTTAAAATGTAATTTTAGCATGTAGCTCACATAGCTATGCTAGTGTTGCATGTCTAGAATCATGATCAAATGTAATGTTAGCATGTATCTCACATAGATATGCTAGTGTTGCATGTCTAGAATTATGATCAAATGTAATGTTAGCATGTATCGCACATAGATATGCTAGTGTTGCATGTCTAGAATTATGATCAAATGTAATGTTAGCATGTATCGCACATAGATATGCTAGTGTTGCATGTCTAGAATTATGATCAAATGTAATGTTAGCATGTATCTCACATAGATATGCTAGTGTTGCTTCCCTAGAATGATGTTAAAATGCAATGTTAGCATGTAGCTCACATCGCAATGCCAGTGTCGCTAACCTAGAACGATGTTAAAATGTAATGTTAGCATGTAGCTCACATAGCTATGCTAGTGTTGCATGTCTAGAATGATGTTAAAATGTAATGTTAGCATGTAGCTCACATCGCAAAGCTAGTGTCGCTAACCTAGAACGATGTTAAAATGTAGTATTAGCATGTAGCTCTCATAGCTATGCTAGTGTTGCTGGTCTACAATGATGTTAAAATGTAATGTTAGCATGTAATGTTAGAATGATGTTAAAATGTAATTTTAGCATGTATCTCACATAGCTATGCTAGTGTTGCATGTCTAGAATTATGATCAAATGTAATGTTAGCATGTATCTCACATAGATATGCTAGAGTTGCTACCCTAGAATGATGTTAAAATGCAATGTTAGCATGTAGCTCACATCGCAATGCTAGTGTCGCTAACCTAGAACGATGTTAAAATGTAATGTTAGCATGTAGCTCACATAGCTATGCTAGTGTTGCATGTCTAGAACGATGTTAAAATGTAATGTTAGCATGTAGCTCACATCGCAACGCTAGTGTCGCTAACCTAGAACGATGTTAAAATGTAATGTTAGCATGTAGCTCACATAATTATGTTCGTGTTGCTAACCTATTATTATGTTAAAATGTAACATTAGCATGCTATGCAAGTGCTATTAACCTAAAATGATGTCAACATGTAATAATAGCATAGCATGATGCTAACATGCAGTACGTTATCTTAGTTTTACAGCAACTTTTCATTGCAAACTGACGTCAGCTGGGGTAGGCTCCAGCTTACCTGTGACTCTAACGGGCTCAAGCGATACAGAAAGTGGGGAAGGCGGAAGTCTTAAAAGAAAAGTGAAAGAAAAACAAAGAGGTTAGATTTAAGAACGTAATCTGGACCAGATCCTGATCTGGAACCTGATTTGCACGCACATTACAAAGGTGATTGGAATTGGGTCTGATGTGAGAAGTGTGCATTATTGTGTGGATATCAGAGGTCCAAGGCCTGGGGGAGGTAGGACTTCTTACCTGACGTGTGGCAGACGCCCATGAAGCCGAGCAGCAGTCCAGTGGGCCACAGTGGTCCCAGCATGACCACCTGCCCCCCCCACCGGGAAGTTGTTTGGGAAGAAAAGTCAGGTGAGACCTCCTGCCAGGTGAAGTCATGTTCCAGACATCTGTGCTCCCTGAAGGAATGTGAGGGTCGAGTGGCGTCTTGTTGGCTCGCGGACTCACTCGATGGAACCTTCTTTCTTTCTGTCTTCCACTAAGACTTGGATCCAACCTGTTGGACTTCTTTCAGCCGGACTACGCCCACATCGTCACGCCAGGAACCAATCATCATCTGTGAGTCACCATCTTTGTCTACTCTCTTCTTGTCACACTTTTAACACTTTTTTTGGTAGAACATTTCTAGCAATTTTTTTTTTTTTATTGGAAAAAAAAAACTTTTTGGAAGCTGCAATTTGTAATTTTGGTAAAGGCATTTAAATTTGTATTTTTTTGCATTTTTTTTCCCAATAGAATTTTTTAAATATTTTTTGAAGGCTGCAATTTATTTATTAAAATTAAATTATAACTTAGTTTTTTTCTTGTTTTTTTTTTTTGCAATTTTTTCCAAAATAGAAATATTTATATGTTTTGGAGGCTGCAAATTATTCTATTAAAATTAAATTGAATTATTTATTTATTTATTTTGCTGCATTTTTTTTAATTGAAAAAAAAAACTTTTTGGAAGCTGCAATTTGTAATTTTGGTCAAAGCATTTAAATTTGTATTTTGTTAAAAAAAAATTCCCAATAGAAATTTTTTTATATTTTTTGAAGGCTGCAATTTATTTATTAAAATTAAATTATAACTTAGTTTTTTTTCTGCAATTTTTTTCCAAAATAGTAATATTTATATTTTTTGGAGGCTGCAAATTATTTTATTAAAATTAAATTAAATTATTTATTTATTTATTTTGCTGCATTTTTTTTTTATTGAAAAAAAACTTTTTGGAGGCTGCAATTTTTAATTTTGGCTAAAACATTTTAATTTGTATTTTGTTGCATTTTTTTCCCAATAGAAATGTTTTTATATTTTTTGAAGGCTGCAATTTATTTATTAAAATTAAATTATAACTTAGTTTTTTTTCTTGGTTTTTTTTTTGCAATTTTTTTCCAAAATAGTAATATTTATATTTTTTGGAGGCTGCAAATTATTTTATTAAAATTAAATTAAATTATTTATTTATTTATTTTGCTGCATTTTTTTTTAATTGAAAAAAAACTTTTTGGAGGCTGCAATTTTTAATTTTGGCTAAAACATTTTAATTTGTATTTTGTTGCATTTTTTTCCCAATAGAAATGTTTTTATATTTTTTGAAAGCTGCAATTTATTTATTAAAATTAAATAATAACTTAGTTTTTTTCTTGTTTTTTTTTGCAATTTTTTCCCAATAGAAAAAAATGTATTTTTTGAAGGCTGCAATTTCTTTAAGATTAAATTATAACTTGTTTTTTGTTTGTTTTTTAAATAGAAAATGTTATATTTTTTTGGAGGCTGCAAATTATTTATTAAAATTTAATTAAATTAATTTTTCACTTATTTTGTTGCATTTTTTAATAGAAAAAAATACTTTTTGGAGGCTGCAATTTTTAACTTTAGTCATACGATTTTAATTTGTATTTAGTTGCATAGCATAGCTCGGTTGGTATAGCAGCCGTGCCAGCAACTTGAGGGTTGCAGGTTTGATTCCCGCTTCCGTCATCCTAGTCACTGCCGTTGTGTCCTTGGGCAAGACACTTTACCCACCTGCTCCCAGTGCCACCCACACTGGTTTAAATGTAACTTAGATATTGGGTTTCACTATGTAAAGCGCTTTGAGTCACTAGAGAAAAGCGCTGTATAAATATAATTCACTTTCACTTTATTTTATGTCCAGTGAAAAAAACTTTTTATTAACGCTTTTTTGGTTGCAAATTTGTAATTTGTTGCATTTTTTTCCCAATAGAAAAAAATATATTTATTGAAGGGGTGCAATTTCTTTATTAAAATTAAATTATAACTTGTTTTTTGTTTGTTTTTTTAAATAGAAAATTTTACATTTTTTTGGAGGCTGCAAATTATTTATAAAAATTAAATTTAATTCTTCACTTATTTTGTTGCATTTTTTAATAGGAAAAAATACTTTTTGGAGGCTGCAATTTTTAACTTTGGTCATAAGATTTTAATTTGTATTTAGTTGCATTTTATTTCCAATGAAAAAAAATATATATTTTTTGGAGGCTGCAATTTATTTATTAAAATTAAACATTAAAATATTTATTTATTTTGTTGCAATTATTTTTTAAATAGAAAAAAATACTTTTTTGAGTCTGCATTTTTTTAAATTATGGTTAAAACATTTTAATTTGTATTTTGTTGCATTTTTTTTCCAATAGAAAACATTTATAAATTTTCTGGAGGCTGCAATTTGTTTGTTAAAATTTAATTAAATTATTTATGTATTTGTTATTTTGTAGCATTTTTTTTACTGGAAAAAAACATATTTTTGGAGGCTGCAATTTAAAATTTTGGTCAAAACATTTTAATTTGTATTTGTTGCATTTTTTTTCCAATAATTTTTTTTAAATAGTTTTGGGAGGCTGCAATTTATTTATTAAAATCAAATTATAAATCAAAACATTTTAATTTGTATTTCGTTGCATTTTTTTCCAATATAAAAATTATGTATTTTTTGGAGGCTGCAATTTTCTTTTTTTAAATTAAATAACTTTTTTGTTTTTGTTTATTGCAAAAAAAATGAAAATAAATTTTTTTTTTTATTAAAATTGAATTACTTTATTTATTAATTTTGTTGCATTTTTTAAATAAAAAAATACTTTTTTGAAATATAATTTTTGTTTTGTTTTTGGAGGCTGCAATTTATTTGTTAAAATAAAATTATTTATATATTTATTTTGTTGCAATTTTTTTTTAAATAGAAATAAATACTTTTTGGAGTCTGCGTTTTTTAAATTATGGTTAAAACATTTTAATTTGTATTTTTTTGCATTTTTTTTTCCCGATAGAAAAAATTATACATTTTTTGGAGGCTGCAATTTATTTATTAATATTAAATTTTAACTTGTTTTTTGTTTTGTTTTTTTGCATTTTGTTTTTTTAAATAGAAAAATTTATATTTTTTGCAGGCTGCAAATTATTTATAAAAATTCAATTAAATTATTAATTTTTTTTATTTTGTTGCATTTTTTTTTAATACAAAAAAAATTTTTGGAAGCTGCAATTTTTAATTTTGGTTTAAACATTTTAATTTGTGTTTTTTTGCATTTTTTTTTCCAATAGAAACAAATATTTATTTTTTGGGAGGCCTGCGATGCCCGATTGTCGCTGAGATACGCACCAGCGCCCCCTGCGACCTCAAAAGGAATAAGCGGTAAAAAATGGATGGATGGATGGATGGATGGATTTTTTTGGAGGATGCAATTTATTTAATAAAATTAAATAGCTTTTTTATTTATTTATTTTTTGCAATTTTTTTTATATGATTTTTGTTTTGTTTTTGGAAGCTGCAATTTATTTATTTAAATTAAATTAAATAATTTATCTATTCATTTATTTTCTTGCATTTTTTTTAATATAACATTTTCTATTTTTTGGAGGCTGCAATTTTTCATTTTAGTTACAACATTGTACATTACAAATATCTTTTGAATGATAATTTTTTGGTTATAAACGTTTTTTGTTCCAACATATTTTTGTAGACATTTTTTTAGTTGCACATTTTTATCTAGTTACAAAAAACTGTTTTGCCGTCACACTTTTTATTAACGCTTTTTTGGTTGCAAATTTGTAATTTGTTGCATTTGTTCTCCAATAGAAAAATATATATATTTTTTGGAGGCTGCAAATTATTTATTAAAATTGAATAAAATTATTTATTTATTTTGTTGCCTTTTTTTTTTTTATAGAAAAAAAACTTTTTGGAGTCTGCAATTTTTAATTTAGATTAAAACATTTTACATTACAACTGTCTTTTAAATTATAATATGTTTTTGTTACAACATATTTTTGTTGACTTTTTTAGTTGCACATTTTTATCTAGTTACGAAAAAGTGTTTTGCTGTCACACTTTTTTTTAAACAAATTTTTTGGTTGCAAATTTGTATTTTGTTAAAAAAAAAAAATCCTATAGAAAAAATATAATTTTTTGAGGCTGCAACTATTTATTTAAATTAAATTATTTATTTATTTATTTTGTTGCATTTTTTTAATATAAAAAAATACTTTTTGGAGGCTGCAATTTTTCGTTTTGGTTAAAACATTGTACATTACAAATGTCTTTTAAATTATAATTGTTTTGGCTACAAACATTTTTGTACAACATATTTTTGTTGACAATATTTAGTTTGCACATTTTTATTTTGTTACAAAAAACTGTTTTGCTGTCGCACTTTTAACACTTATTTGGTTGCAAATTAGTATTTTGTTGCATTTTTTTAATGTAGAAAAAAGTATAGTTTTTCGAGGCTGCAATGTATTTACTAAATTGAATTATAACTTCTAGACCTTTATGAAGAAGAAAAATCGTGGACCCAGATTTCCTTCGCCCGGACGCGGGCTTGGTCCGCATTGTAAGTCAGACACATTTCCAGTGAGGGTTGGACTCCGCCAAGGCTGTCCTTTGTCGCTGATTCTGTTCATAACTTTTATGGACAGAATTTCTAGGCGCAGTCAAGGCGTTGAGGGGTTCCGGTTTGGTGACCGCAGGATTAGGTCTCTGCTTTTTGCAGATGATGTGGTCCTGATGGCTTCATCTGGCCGGGATCTTCAGCTCTCACTGGATCGGTTTGCAGCAGAGTGTGAAGCGACCGGAATGAGAATCAGCACCTCCAAGTCCGAGTCCCGGAAAAGGGTGAAAATGCCATCTCCGGGTTGGGGAGGAGACCCTGCCCCAAGTGGAGGAGTTCAAGTACCTAGGAGTCTTATTCACTAGTGAGGGAAGAGTGGATCGTGAGATCGACAGGCGGATCGGTGCGGCGTCTTCAGTAATGCGGACGTTGTACTGATACGTTGTGGTGAAGAAGGATCTGAGCCGGAAGGCAAAGCTCTCAATTTACCGGTCGAGCTACATTCCCATCCTCACCTATGGTCATGAGCTTTGGGTCATGACCGAAAGGATAAGATCACGGGTACAAGCGGCCCAAATGAGTTTCCTCTCCCTTAGAGATAGGGTGAGAAGCTCTGCCATCCGGGAGGAACTCAAAGTAAAACCGCTGCTCCTCCACATCGAGAGGAGCCAGATGAGGTGGTTCGGGCATCTGGTCAGGATGCCACCCGAACGCCTCCCAAGGGAGGTGTTTAGGGCACGTCCAGCTGGTAGGAGGCCACGGGGAAGACCCAGGACACGTTGGGAAGACTATGTCTCCCGGCTGGCCTGGGAACGCCTCGGGATCCCCCGGGAAGAGCTAGATGAAGTGGCTGGGGAGAGGGAAGTCTGGGCTTCCCTGCTTAGGCTGCTGCCCCCGCGATCCGACCTCGGATAAGGGGAAGAAGATGGATGGATGGATATAACTTCTTTTTTTGCAAATTTTTAATAGATTGTTTTTATTTTTTGGAGGCTGCAAATTATTTATTAAAATTAAAAAAAATTATTTATTTTGTTGCTTTTTTTAATAGAAAAAAATATTTTTTGGAGGCTGTAATTTTTCGTTTTGGTTAAAACATTTTACATTACCAATGATCTTATAAATTATCATTTTTTTGGTTACAAACGTTTTTATTACAACATATTTTTGTTGACATTTTTATTTTGTTACAAAAAACTGTTTTGCTTTCGCACTTTATATTAACACTTTTTTTGTTGCAAATTTGTATTTTGTTGCATTTTTTCCAATAGAAAAAGAACATATTTATTAAAATGAAATTTTTACTTTTTTGTTTGTTTGTTTGTTTTTTTGCAATTTTTTTAATAGAAATGTTTTTATTTTTTTCAGGCAGTAAATTATTTGTTAAAATTTAATTATTAATTTATTTTGTTGTATTTTTTTTTTTAAATAGAAAAAAAATACTTTTTGGAGGCTGCAATTTTTTTAATTTTTTTAAGCATTTTTGATTACAAATGTATTGATTTATAACTTTTTTGGTTACAAACGTTTTTGTTCCAACATATTTTTGTTGACTTTATTAGTTGCACATTTTTATGTAGTTACGAAAAAGTATTTTGCTGTCACACTTTTTTTTTAAACAATTTTTTGGGTTGCAAATTTGTATTTTGTTACATTTTTTTCCAATAAAAAAAAACATATTTATTAAAATGAAATTTTTACTTTTTTGTTTGTTTGTTTGCAATTTTTTTTAATAGAAATGTTTTTATTTTTTCAGGCAGTAAATTATTTGTTAAAATTAAATTATTTATTTATTTTGTTGTATTTAAAAAAAAATAGAAAAAAAAATACTTTTTGGAGGCTGCAATTTTTTAATTTTTTTTAAGCATTTTTGATTACAAATGTATTGATTTATAACTTTTTTGGTTACAAACGTTTTTGTTCCAACATATTTTTGTTGACTTTATTAGTTGCACATTTTTATCTAGTTACGAAAAAGTATTTTGCTGTCACACTTTTTTTTTAAACAATTTTTTTTGGTTGCAAATTTGTATTTTGTTACATTTTTTTCCAATAGAAAAAATCTATTTTTTAAAAATGGAATTATGACTTTTGGGTTTGTTTTTTTTTATATATAGAAACGTTTTTATTTTTTGGAGGCTGTAAATAGTTCATTCAAATTAAAACATATATTTTGTTGCATTTTTTTTTTAATAGAAACAAAATACTTAGTGGAGGCTGCAATTCTTAATTTTGGTCAAAGCATTTTACTTTACAAATGTCTCTTAAATTATAATTTCTTTGGTTACAAATGTTTTTTTTACAACATTTTTTTAGTTGCACATTTTTATCTAGTTACAAACACTTTTTTGCCGTCACACTTTTTACTACACTTTTTGGTTGCAAATTTTTATTTTGTTGCATTTTTTAATAGAAACATTTAAAAAAAATTTGGAGGCTGCAAATTATAAATTAAAATTTAATTAAATTATTTATTTATTTTGTTGCAATTTTTTTATTGAACATTTTTTATTATTAATTTTGGAGGGAGCAAATCTTTATTTTGGTTAAAATTGTTTAAATTACAAATGTATTTCAAGTTGTCTTTTTTTTGTAATTCTTTTTTGGGGCTCTAAACTTTTGTCTCACATATTTTGTTGACATTTTTTTTAGTTTCTTCTCATTTTTTATTAACACTTTTTGGTTGCCAATTTGTGTTTTTTTTTTTGCAGTTTTTTTAAATAAAACTTTATTTTAAATTTTTAGGAGCCTGCAAATTATTGCACTTAAATATTAAATGTATTAATATTAAAAAAAAAAAAAATCATACAAAAAAAATAATTAGCTTTTGGAGGATGCAAATCTTAGTTTTGGTTCAAACATTTTACATTACAAATGTCTATTTTTTGGTAATTCTTCTTTTGGTAACAAACTTTTCTCCCACGTTTTTAATTTGTTGACATTTTTTATTACACTTTTTTCAGGGGGTTAATATTTTTGGGGGGTTTGCAAATCTTATTTTTCGTACAAAAAAAAGTTCTGTTATTTATAAAAGTTACACATTTTTTGGTTATAATTGTTTTTTGTAATCATCTTTTTTTAACCTATATACCCATATGTATATACAGTATATATATATATATATATATATATATATATATATATATATATATATATATATATATAAATAATATACAGTGTATATATGGTAAATGGTGAATGGGTTGTACTTGTTTAGCGCTTTTCTACCCCTTTTTAAGGAGCCCAAAGTGCTTTGACAGTATTTCCACATTCACCCATTCACACACTGATGGCGGGAGCTGCCATGCAAGCCGCTCACCAGGACCCATCAGGAGCAAGGGTGAAGTGTCTTGCCCAAGGACACAACGGACGTGACTAGGATGTTAGAAGGTGGGGATTGAACCAGTAACCCTCAGATTCCTGACACAGCCACTCTACCAACTTCGCCACGCCGATATATATATATATATATATGTATATATACCTCCCGCAAAGAGCTAGACGAAGTGGTTGGGGAGAGGGAAGTCTGGGCTTCCCTGCTTAGGCTGCTGCCCCCGCGACCCGACCTCGGATAAACGGAAGACGTTGGATGGATGGATTATATGCACATATATACACACATGAATATATATATACGTGTGTGTATATATGTGTATATATTAGGGGTGTAACAGTACACAAAAAATTCGGTTCGGTACGTACCTCGGTTTAGAGGTCACGGTTCGGTTCATTTTCGGTACAGTAAGAAAACAACAAAATATACATTTTTTTGGTTATTTTTTTACCAAATTTGTAAACAATGGCTTGATCCTTCTAACATTGGGAACACTATAATAATTCTGCCCACGTTAATCCACATTAAACTGCCTCAAGTTGTTGCTTTGATTAAATAAAACGACAAAACCTTTCTTCTACATATAAAAACTGCAACATTAAACAGTTTCAAGTTAACTCATCATGCTTAATTTATTACAGCATTTGGGAAGCCTGTAGTTGACTTTTATTATGTCAATATATTTTTGTCAACATGTGATAGCAGGGACCCTGCCATTCAAAACTAGGCTGCTACATTACTAATGATTCATGTAACTATAGCTGAAAAATAGTACAATAGCAATAGGAGAGACTATTCATCCCTGAACACCATGGACTTCATGTTAGTCCATGTGAAATAACAGACGGACAGGGCTTTGCTGCCCCTAACACACACACAGCAAAATGAGCTAACGTTACGCTAAAAGCTAATTAGCCTTCACCTCAAGCCAGAACTGCGAGCGAGCTGAGCTGCAGTTTAAGTTTCTAGAAGCTCAACGGGCTCATAGTGATGCAAGTAGTAGTTGTGACTGAGAGGTGTTTGTTATAATTTGGGGAGAGTACGATGTCCGCTGCTAAACACCTATCTGCTCGACGCTGAAGCATTGACAACATGCGTTCTGAATACGCACTGCTGGTTGGCTGATACATTGCTCTGAATACGCACTGCTGATTTGTATGTAACCAATCAGATGGTTGTGTGGGCGCGACAATGCTGGGTGCTCAGACAGAGGCAGAAAGCAGAGCAGCTTGTTAAGACTTTAGCTTACAAACTCGTTCGATACACCTCTGAACTGGACCGAAACCCCCGTACCGAAATGGTTCAATACAAATACACGTACCGTTACACCCCTAGTATATATATACATAATTGTGTATATATGTATGTATGTATGTATATATATATCTGTATATATGTTTTATGTATTGTAGACTTCTCCTACTCACAGTTCCCACAGATACACGCTGGAAGCCAGTTGCTCAGGGTTTTTAATAAATGTTTGTTGTCAATTTTCATGCTCTTTCTCTCTCGACTTTTCAGTTTCTCCAAAATGCTCCCGTCCTCCGCTGGCCGCTCACTGTTAAAGACAACAGTTGATTAGATTCCCGTCTGAGGGTGCACTGTCTCCAGCAGCCCAGACGGGGTCGCTGACCTTTACACCTGCAGTGTGCTGATCACAACCTCCCCCGGCAGACTTAGGCCGCCCCATCCAGTTTCTTCCGCACCTGTTCACAAAGTCGCAGTAATGGTAAGAAGTATTTTATTTATTGTTGGCTAGCTTCAGAAAAACAATGTTATTAAAAAGAATAAGAGACTTATTATACTCTAAAAATGTTGGTATTACTTAAAAATGCACGCATTTAGTTGTATTCAGTCTTAAAAAATATATTATATGGCTCTCACAGAAATTATTTTTAAAATATTTGTCGTGTATGGCTCTCTCAGCCAAAAAGATTCCAGACCCCTGCCTTAGTCAAATCCAGTGTCGTAAAAAACGAGCAGTGCCCAACTGGTCCAGGAGCTCGTCGACCCGGGGCACTGCGGTAGTCTACACCAGGGGTGCCCATTACGTCGATCGCGAGCTACCAGTCGACCGCGGGGGGTGTGTCAGTCGATCTCCAGCTAGGCTTTTAAACAAAATAGACCTAAAAATTAGTGATCATCAATCTTCACCAAGACGTCACTTAAATGACATTCACGGTACCGGAGTGTCTTGTGAGATGACGCTGGCTGCTGCAAGATCATTATTATGAAAATATGACCGAGAGGAAGGCGAGAAACACTTTTTATTTCAACAGACTCTCGCGCCGTCCCTTCCGTCAAAACTCTAAAGGCCGACTGCACATTTCCTATCTTCACAATAAAAGCCCTGCTTCATGCTGCCTGCGCTAACTAAATACAGAGTCTCGGAAAACTGGCATGCACTAGCGATCCGAGACTCTTATTTTGTTAGCGCAGGCAGCATGAAGCAGGGCTTTTATTGTGAAGATAGGAAATGTGCAGTCGGCCTTTAGAGTTTTGACGGAAGGGACGGCGCGAAAGTCTGTTGAAATAAAAAGTGTTTCTCGCCTTCCTCTCTGTCATTTTTTCATAATAATGAACTGGCAGCAGCCAGCGTCATCTCACAAGACCCTCGGGTGCCGTGAATGTCAATCAAGCAAGCTACGGAATTTGCCGCCAATGTTTTTCTTGTAAAGTGTATGGAAGCTGGATGAATTAGATGCCAAAAACCAACCACTTTCATGTGGTATTGTACAGAAAGGACAACTTTTTTTCTCCTCCATTTGAAAATGTGGGCGTTATCATCATTACTGTCTGATTCCAATCAATGCAAGTCATCAGAATCAGGTAATACACCAACTTATATTCTTGTCTTTGTGAAAGAAAGACATCTATATGTGTTACACATGCTTGTATTATCATTAAACACATTTAACTTGTTTACAAAAATGTCTCTTTCATAAATAAATAAATATAAATGATATATATAAATGAGGTAGATCCCCTCAAGTTGGTCAAGTGAAAAGTAGCTCGCCTGCAGAAAAAGTGTGGGCACCCCTGAAATACAGTTTTGGTCATTTGACTTTGTTGGGTTTTCCTTCTCTGCATGAAAGTTTAAAATAGGCAGTATGAAGAAGAATGTTTTAATGTAGACACATAGAATCATCACACTGCTGTGATTATATGCATCAAGTGTTCATTCAAGGCCAAGGCAAAATATCCAAATATATATCATGTATTGTGATATGTCCTAAAAAATATCGAGATATTAAAAAAAGGCCATATCGCCCAGCCCTAGTTGCAGCCATGCAATTCTAAGTTAATTATTATTTGTAAAAAAATAAAGTTTATGAGTTTGAACATCAAATATGTTGTATTTGTAGTGCATTCAACTGAATATGGGTTAAAAATGATTTGCAAATCCTTGTATTCTGTTTATATTTACATCTAACACAATTTCCCAACTCATATGGAAACGGGGTTTGTGCAAAAACTCTGGTCCTAATTTGTGTCCACAATATATTCACCAACATGAATAGTCAATAACACATGTATTTATAATAAATTGTTGTTCTTTTATATAACTGACACGTTGACATACTAAAAACGAAACCGGATGCTGAACAACAAAACAAAACACATTTTTGAAGTGAAATTGAAACCAGTTTTTAAGTGCAATGACACAGTTGTCCTTTAGGGGGCAGTGTAAACCAGGTGAAAAGACCGCAAAAACGAGGGTTCATTTTGCATATTTTTAGTCGTTAAATGACATTGTAAAATAATTTGTATACCAACCAGTTCATTGTTTGCATTGTGACATCACTGGGTGGTTGTTGTAAAATGTTTTTAAAAACTAAATTTAATACTGATCTTATGACACAACCCTTCTTGGAAAACGGGGTCAAAAATAAGTATATATTTTTTTAAATAACTAAATTAAATTCATTATTCATGTATATCATGGGATTTCGCTGGATGGTGTATTTTATGTTTAATTCACGAAACAAAAACTATACCGGAAGTGACGCAAAAGGAAAGACATAGCTACAGAATATAATTAGCGAGTTTGCAACCTCGTTGTTCTATTGGCTAACTTTTATATTCATAAATGTAAGTTTCTCAATACCCGACCTGTCTTTTGTGCCTTTAAAAAGATTTAGAATTCTACATTAAAAAACTCTCTACCTCTAACAACAAAAAAGCTGTGAAAACGATGACGCTGTGTTCCAAATTTAAGTTATTTACTGAAATTGAGTGAGCCTATGGCTTTGCACTTTGTTTATATATATAAACTTTTTTAATTGTATTTATTATTATTTTATTTTTTTTGTATTCTATTTTAGTTACTTTGAATTTACAACCCCCTGGGCTGTTTTATTTTGTACTGTTTTTGTAGTTATTTTGATTATTGTTTCTCGTCTGTTTACTTTTAAATGTTGAAATTTATAAATAAAAATGTATAATAAAAATAAAACAATGTCTTGAAGACGCCGGCCTCTCAGCCACTCTAATACGTCTTTAGTATGTAAAATAACTTTATTTTACACTAAATGATCATTTATGCATGTATGTCATGGGATTTCGCTGAATAGTTTACAGTGTTTTTCAACCTTTTTTGAGCCAGAGCACATTTTTTGCGTTGAAAAAATCCAGAGGCACACCACCAGCAGACATCATTAAAAAAACGTAACTCATTTGTCAGTAAAAAATTTGTCTTCGCAATTGTTGGATGTGATTTCAAACCATAACCTAGCATGCATCACTATAGCTCTTGTCTCAAAGTAGGTGTACTGTCACCTTTTGTCACATCACGCCCTGACCTATTTTATGTTTTTTGCTATTTTCCTGTGTAGTGTTTTAGTTCTTGTCTTGTGCTCCTATTTTGTTTGCTTTTTCTCTTTTTTTTTTTCTGCAGCACTTTCATATCTTCCTTTGAGTCATATTTCACGCATCTACTTTGTTTTAGCAATCAAAAATATGTCAGTTGTTTTTATCCTTCTTTGTGGGGACATTGTTGATTGTCTTGTTGATTGTCATGTCATGTTATGATGTATATTGTGGATACCGTCTTTGCTCCACGGTAAGTCTTTGCTGTCGTCCAGCAATCTATTTTTGTTTACTTAGTAGCCAGTTCAGTTTTAGTTTTGTTCTGCATAGCCTTCTCTAAGCTTAATGCCTTTTCTTGGGGGCACTCACATTTTGTTTATTTTTGGTTTAAGCATTAGACATATTTTTACCTTTACGTTGCCTTCCGCTATTCCTGACATCTACAGAGCAATTAGCTACCTGCTGCCACCAACTGATATAGAAGCTCTAGACAGCACCAACACTCAACAACAACACATATTTTAGAGCAGGGGTGCCCATTACGTCGATCGCAAGCTACCAGTCGACCGCAGGGGGTGTGTCAGTCGATCTCCAGCCAGGCTTTTAAAAAAAATAGACTTAAAAATTAGTGATCATCAATCTTCACCAAGACGTCACTTAAATGACATTCACGGTACCGGAGGGTCTTGTGAGATGACGCTGGCTGCTGCAAGATCATTATTATGAAAATATGACCGAGAGGAAGGCGAGAAACACTTTTTATTTCAACAGACTCTCGCGCCGTACCTTCCGTCAAAACTCTAAAGGCCGACTGCACATTTCCTATCTTCACAATAAAAGCCCTGCTTCATGCTGCCTGCGCTAACTAAATACAGAGTCTCGGAAAACTGGCGTGCACAAGCGATCCCTCAGAAAGCTGGCGTGCACATCACTTGTGCACGCCAGCTTTCCGAGACTCTTATTTTGTTAGCGCAGGCAGCATGAAGCAGGGCTTTTATTGTGAAGATAGGAAATGTGCAGAGTTTTGACGGAAGGGACAGCGCGAAAGTCTGTTGAAAAAAAAAGTGTTTCTCGCCTTCCTCTCTGTCATTTTTTCATAATAATGAACTGGCAGCAGCCAGCGTCATCTCACAAGACCCTCGGGTGCCGTGAATGTCAATCAAGCAAGCTACGGAATTTGCCGCCAATGTTTTTCTTGTAAAGTGTATGGAAGCTGGATGAATTAGATGCCAAAAACCAACCACTTTCATGTGGTATTGTACAGAAAGGACAACTTTTTTTCTCCTCCATTTGAAAATGATGTGGGCGTTATCATCATTACTGTCTGATTCCAATCAATGCAAGTCATCAGAATCAGGTAATACACCAACTTATATTCTTGTCTTTGTGAAAGAAAGACATCTATATGTGTTACACATGCTTGTATTATCATTAAACACATTTAACTTGTTTACAAAAATGTCTCTTTCATAAATAAATAAATATAAATGATGATAGGTTGATTGGCAACACTAAATGGGCCCTAGTGTGTGAATGTGCGTGTGAATGTCGTCTGTCTATCTGTGTTGGCCCTGCGATGAGGTGGCGACTTGTCCAGGGTGTACCCCGCATTCCGCCCGATTGTAGCTGAGATAGGCGCCAGCGCCCCCCGCGACCCCAAAAGGGAATAAGCGGTAGAAAATGGATGGATGGATATATAAATGAGGTAGATCCCCTCGAGTTGGTCAATTGAAAAGCAGCTCGCCTGCAGAAAAAGTGTGGGCACCCCTGTTTTAGAGTATAATTACTGGTTTGAAAAAATATTTTTAACCTAAATAGGTAAAATTAGATAATCTTCCACGGTACCAGTGGTTGAAAAACACTGGTTTATTTTATGTTTAAATTCACGAAACTAAAACTATACCGGAAGTGACGCACGAGAAAACAAATAGCTACAGAATAGTTCCCGAGTTTTGTCTTGAAGACATCCTCCTCTCAGCTACAGCGATTAAAATGCCACTTTAATACGTCTTTGGTATGTAAAATTACTTTATTGTACACTAAATGATCATTTTGACCGGTTGGAAAAGCTTGACAAAGTATTGTAGCGTTCAAGTAGAAATACCATGTTTGCCTGCAAGTCCAGATGCAGGGTAACTTGATACATGGGAGGATAGCAGAAAGTCAATGTTTTTGTAGAAAATGCCAGAAAGACGTCAATGAAAGTTAACAAACTTTCGAGTGAGCGGCTGTGCGTCAGCTCACAAGAAGAAGTGTGAGGAGGGGAAAAAAAGCTGCAATTTATATTGAAGTAAGTTTATTTCCTAACAGGCACCTGGCCAACATGGCGGCCTTGAGGAAGTTCCTCATGCTACACCGAGTTTTCCCGCTCCGCAGCAGCCTGAGGGGAGCTTCCACCTGCGGCCCCCCGGGAATGAGTTGCCTTCCTCGGCCGGGAGGTTCTTCCGTGCCGCGGTGCAGCAGAGCCTTCGTCCTCTCCGGCTGCGCCCTCAAACACACACAAGACCCGACTGGACCTTTTACCGACCAAGAAGAGGATGAGGATGAAGACTTCATGGAGGAGCAGGAGGTGGAGGATATGTTCCAGCAGCTGCAGCCGGACATAGTCGTCCCGGGAGCGGGGGGCCATCACCGGGTGTTTGTGGTGCACCCTGACGTCAAGTGGGGGAGCAGAAAGCAACACCTGACCACAGGTAAGCATCCATGTTCTCCTGACTGGAACAAAACCACAGGATATCTTCTTCTTGTCTTCTAATAAGAGGGCCAAACTGGCTCCACTGAGGGCCAAACCGAAAAATCTAAACTTGCAGGAGTCATTTTATTTTTATTTATTTTTGACCTCGAAGATCCCTTCAAGTTTGGTCCCGGGGACTCAGAAGCGTCTTGGTCATTAAAATGTTAAAAATAAGTCCACCCATCCATCTTCTTCCGCTTATCCGAGGTCGGGTCGCGGGGGGCAGCAGCCTAAGCAGGGAAACACTGACTTCCCTCTCCCCAGCCACTTCGTCTAGCTCTTCCCGGGGGATCCCGAGGCGTTCCCAGGCCAGCCGGGAGACATAGTATTCCCAACGTGTCCTGGGTCTTCCCCGTGGCCTCCTACCGGTTGGACGTGCCCTAAACAGGCGTTCGGGTGGCATCCTGACCAGATGCCCGAACCACCTCATCTGGCTCCTCTCGATGTGGAGGAGCAGCGGCTTTACTTTGAGTTCCTCCCGGATGGCAGAGCTTCTCACCCTATCTCTAAGGGAGAGACCTGGAAACTCATTTCGGCCGCTTGTACCCGTGATCTTATCCTTTCGGTCATGACCCAAAGCTCATGACCATAGGTGAGGATGGGAACGTAGATCGACCGGTAAATTGAGAGCTTTGCCTTCCGGCTCAGCTCCTTCTTCACCACAACGGATCGGTACAACGTCCGCATTACTGAAGACGCCGCACCGATCCGCCTGTCGATCTCACGATCCACTCTTCCCCCACTCGTGAACAAGACTCCTAGGTACTTGAACTCCTCCACTTGGGGCAGGGTCTCCTCCCCAACCCGGAGATGGCATTCCACCCTTTTCCGGGCGAGAACCATGGACTCGGACATGGAGGTGCTGATTCTCATTCCGGTCGCTTCACACTCGGCTGCGAACCGATCCAGTGAGAGCTGAAGATCCCGGTCAGGTGAAGCCATCAGGACCACATCATCTGCAAAAAGCAGACACCTAATCCTGCGGTCACCAAACCGGAACCCCTCAACGCCTTGACTGCGCCTAGAAATTCTGTCCATAAAAGTTATGAACAGAATCGGTGACAAAGGACAGCCTTGGCGGAGTCCAACCCTCACTGGAAATGTGTTCGACTTACTGCCGGCAATGCGGACCAAGGTCTGGCACTGATCGTACAGGGAGCGGACCGCCACAATAAGACAGTCCGATACCCCATACTCTCTGAGCACTCCCCACAGGACTTCCCGAGGGACACGGTCGAATGCCTTCTCCAAGTCCACAAAGCACATGTAGACTGGTTGGGCAAACTCCCATGCACCCTCAAGAACCCTGCCGAGAGTATAGAGCTGGTCCACAGTTCCACGACCAGGACGAAAACCACACTGTTCCTCCTGAATCCGAGGTTCGACTATCCGGCGTAGCTTCCTCTCCAGTACACCTGAATAAACCTTACCTTAAGTCATATTTTGTTTTAACGGCATAATTACACAGTATTTTGGAGATCTGTGTAGCTGAATCTTTTGCAATTTGTTCAATTAATATTGGAGAAGTCACAGTAGAAAGATGGAGTTGGGAAACTTTAGCCTTTAGCCACACAAACACACGGTGATTCCTTGTTTAAAATTCCCAGAGGTGAAACTTTACTATGGATCACAGTGGTCAAGCGAACATGGATCACGACCAAATGTCAACCAGCAGGTTTCGGTGAGAAAATTGTGGTAAAAAGTCGCTTTTTACCGGAGATCAGCTGAGCTTGCCCCGTCCATAAAGCTGCCATTGGTGTCAAGACACCCGTGGACGCACCCCTCCGACTATCAAGTACTGTTAAACTCACTAAAACACTAGCAACACAATAGAAAGTTTAGGGATTTCCCAGAAATATCCTAGTAAATGTGTCTAAAAACATCTGGATCCGTCCCAATGCAATCGCGTTTTTTTTTTTGTAGTCCGTCGCTATCAATATCCTCAAACACAAATCTTTCATTCTCGCTCAAATTAACGGGGAAATTGTCATTTTCTCGGTCCGTATAGCTTTTTTTGTTGGAGGCTCCCATTAAAAACAATGTGAATATGTGACAAGCCATCAACATGTGACGTCATCGTCTGCGACTTCCGGTAAAGGCAGGGCTTTTCTGTTAGCGACCGAAAGTTGCAAACTTTATCGTGGATGTTCTCTACTAAATCCTTTCAGCAAAAATATGGCAATATCGCAAAATGATCAAGTATGACACAAAGAATGGACCTGCTATCCCCGTTTGAATAAGAAAATCTCATTTCAGTAGGCCTTTAAATGTTAAAAATAAGTCATATATTATTATAATAATAATAATTATTATTATTCATTGCTTCAATCTCGAGATCAAGTTTGTTGATATGAAGTTTTTTGCTTTTCTTGCTCTTTTTTTTTACGGCAAAAACAAAAAAATATGCAATATTTCCCCCCAAAACATTTCAAAGTGGAATATTTTGATGGAGCCTTGGATCTGTCAATAATTCATAATATTCATTTAGGCACCAGCGACTCCAAAGGGAATAAGCGGTAGAAAATGGATGGATGGATAGATGGATGGTTCATATTTATAATTATTTGCTTAGCAATGACAGTTTTTTAAAATCCCACTAAAATTATTGGTGTTCAAAAAGGACCCCATTCCAAAAAGTGTAAAAATATAATTTTTTTTATACTTTTAACACAGATTTAATCATTTAATAATTCATAATATAGATTTTTATTCATAATATTTTTTTAAAAAACATCCTACTAAATTCTTGGAGTTCAAAAAGGGCATCACTCCAAAAAGTGTACAAATATGTCACACACATCTTTTTTTACTTGTAACACATCTTTTGATCAACTTCAGATTTATTTGTTGGTTTTAATTATTTATTTATTTTTCATGTTTTTTTTTTGGTCAAAGAAAACATATTTTTATATGGCAAACACACAAAATAGGCAATATTTTCCCTAAATAAAATTTTTAAAAGTGGGATATTATAAGGAGCCTTGATGTTTATATATATATATATATATATATATATATATATATATATATATATATGTATATATATATATATATATATATATATATATATATATATATATATGTATATATATGTATATATATATATATATATATATATATATATGTATATGTGTGTATGCTTGCTTGTACCCACCCACTCTGTGCTCTATATAAACCACTGTATGTGAATGCTTCCATTAAAATCTCCTGATGATTGAGGGAACCCCTCATGAAACAGATCTGTAGAGATGAAGTAGTCTTGTGATTTTTTCCCACACCTACATATTGCGCTCTACCACGGTATCGAGCACTATTCTCTGGATAATCCAATCAAGACATATATATGTGTGTATATATATATATATATATATATATATATATATATATGTATATGTGTGTATATGTATATGTGTGTATATGTATATGTGTGTATATGTATATATATGTATATGTATGTATATGTGTGTATATGTATATATATATATATGTATATGTGTGTATATATATATGTATATGTGAATATATATATATACATATATATATGTATATATATATATATTAGGGCTTTGAATCTTTTGGGTGTCCCACGATTCGATTCAATATCGATTCTTGGGGTCACGATTCGATAATATATCGATTTTTTTCGATTCTCGATTCAAAAACGATATTTTCCCGATTCAAAACGATTCTGTATTCATTCAATACATAGGATTTCAGCAGGATCTACCCCAGTCTGCTGACATGCTAGCAGAGTAGTAGATTTAAAAAAAAAAAAAAGCTTTTATAATTGTAAAGGACAATGTTTTATCAACTGACTGCAATAATGTAAATTTGTTTTAACTATTAAACGAACCAAAAATATGACTTATTTTATCTTTGTGAAAACATTGGACACAGTGTGTTGTCAAGCTTATGAGATGCGATGCAAGTGTAAGCCACTGTGACACTATTGTTCTTTTTTATTATTTTTATAAATGTCTTATGATATTGTTAGTGAGGGATTTTTAATCACTGCTATGCTGAAATTATAATTAATATTGATACTGTTGTTGATAATATTCATTTTTGTTTCATTACTTTTGGTTTGTTCTGTGTCGTGTTTGTGTCTTCTCAATTGCTCTGTTTATTGCAGTTCTGAGTGTTGCTGGATCAGGTTTGGTTTTGGAATTGGATTGCATTGTTATGGTATTGCTGTGTAGTGGTTTGTTGGATTGATTAAAAAAAAAAAAAAAAATTTTAAATAAGAATCGATTCTGAACCGCACAACGTAAACGATTCGATTCGTATTCGATTCGATCTTTTCCCACACCCCTAATATATATATATATATATATATATATATATATATATATATATATATATATATATATATATATATATATATATATATATATATATATATATATATATATATATATATTATATATTAGAGATGCGTGGATAGGCAATTAGATCATCCGCAACCGCATCACTAAAGTCGTCATCCATTCCCGCCACCCGCCCGTTGTCATATATCAGGGGTCGGCAACCTTTACCACTCAAACACCTATTTTGACCCGTTTCACAGAGTAAAGAAGACAATGGGAGCCGCAACCATTCTCGCGAATATCTGCTGGTGCTCATCCAGATAACGAGAGTAAGGGTGTGCAATGAAGCCATTTTCTTTGACGCCTTCTACAACATGTACAAACTGCTTGACAGTCCAGCAACATGTTGTATGCAGCTTCCGCAGAAACACGTACAAGATTGAAAGGCATACTGGGTGATACAGAGTACACTGACGGTTGTGACATAAACAACTTTAACACTCTTACTAATATGCGCCCCACTGTGAAGAAACACCAAACATGAATGACAAACACATTTCGGGAGAACATCCTCACAGTAACACAACATAAACGCAACACAACAAATACCCAGAATCTTTTGCATCCATGACTATTCCTGACTATATTATACACCACCGCCTACCTCAACCAACGCACGGAAGGGGAGGGGGGGGGTTTGGCGCGAGCGGGGTGGATAATATAGCCTGAAAGAGTCATAGATGCATAGCATTCTGTGTAATTGTTATGTTGCGGTTATAATGTGCTGATATTCTCCAGAAATGTGTTTGTCATTCTTGTTTGGTGTGGCTTCACAGTGTGGCGCATATTAGGAAGAGTG